>NW_017306414.1:1614455-1702351 GCF_000935625.1 Nanorana parkeri | reverse complement strand
GTGTTTTAACTTGGGGGAGGGGGGGGGGGGTTTCCTCCTAACATTCCTACCAGACCTAAAGGGTCTGGTATCAATTGGGGGGGAATCTCACTGATTTTTTTTTCTCTTCTGCGGACTGTAAAAAAAATTAAATCCCTTTGTTTAATCTCACATCTCACTTTCAGCTACAATGAAAATGTGTTCCGAACGAAAATTCATACATACTACGGCTAACGAAAATTCAGATTTAATTTTTAAGTTGATGCTTTACACAATAAAACTTAATTCAGGAAAGAAATTTGGATGCATCAGAAATGTTCGTTATTGGAAATTCGTATTTGTTTGCATTTGTTATTTCTGTCATTTGGATTCATCCGAATGTACGAATTTCCGAAAATTAGCCATAAAAATAAGTCTTTCCGAAACGAATCACACAAAAGCTGTAGACCACAATAAATGTATGCTGTAGCATATTTTTTTCAATGTTGCCTCCTTTGAGTGTGAGAGTAGTTCACTGTAACCTTATCTTAAAATGGGGGAGATTGATACAGAAAAATGTCAAAGACTTTATCAATCCCTAGAAGCATAGTGAAGTCTATTATTAAGAAGTGGAAGGTATTTGGTACAACACAGACCCTCCCTGGATCAGGATGTCACTCCAAACTGGATGAAAGAGCCAGGAGGAAACTGGTCAGAGAGGCTACCAAGAGGCCTACAGCAACTCTGAAACAGTTCCAGGAATTTATGACAAAGAGTGGACATACAATAATGCACGTGACAACAATATCACAAATTCTCCACAAATGTGGCTTGTATGGGAGGGTTGCAACAAAAAAGACACTCCTCAAGAAAGGCCACATGCAGTCATAACTGTGCTTTACCAAAAAGCACCTTGATGATTCTGAGGCCACATGGAAAAAGATGTTATGGTCAGATGAGACTAAAATTGCATTGTTTGCCCTCAACACAAAACGATATGTCTGGCGGAAATGTAATACAGCTCACCACCAAAATAACACCATTCCTACAGTAAAGCATGGAGGTGGTAATATCTTCTTATGGGGGTGTTTCTCTGCAGCAGGGACTGGAGCACTTGTCAGCATAGAAGGAAAAATGGATGGGACAAAATACCGTCAAAATCTTTAGGAAAATCTGCTGCCCTCTGCCAGAAAGTTGTTAATGGGAAGAAGGTTTACCTTCCAACATGACAATGACCCAAAGCGCACAGCAGAAATGACCACATAGTGGTTGAAGGAGAAAAAGTTGAATGTCCTTGCATGGACTAGTCAGAACCCAGACTTAAACCCCACTGAAAATCTGTGGAATGACTTGAAGAGTGCCGTCCACAAACCGTCACCATCAAATTTGACCGAACTTGAGCTGTTCTGCAAAGAAGAGTGGGCAAATATTGCAAAGTCTAGATGTGCAAAGTTAGTAGAGACATATCCCAACAGACTAAGCAGAAGGTGGTTCAACAAAATACTGACAAAAGGGGGTGATCCTTTTTCCAACTCGGTGATCCTGTTTTTGATTTTTTTTTTTCTTACATGTTGGTATTCTATCTTTCACTTGGTTGTTATAAGTTGCACTGAGTAAATAAAGCTGGATGAAACAAAAACTGAGTGTCTTCATTTCAGGCTGCACCAAATGTGATTATTTTAAAGGGGGGTGATTCTTTTCTATACCTACTGTATATATCTTCTGCCAAAATACTTTTTTTCTTGATCATACTTTACAGGACAAAAGAAGTTAATTCTTCTATTAGGTATAAGGGTTTTGCAGCTTCCTTCAGGTGATTGGACACTGTCAAATCAGTCAAAGCTTTAGGAAAGCCCTCCCAAATCCTAGCCTGCTTCAGTTTTTTCTAGTGTCCTTAGAGGATAGACACCTTCTCCCTGCTCTGAGAGAATGACTTCCTTTTCTGCCCTTTCCTGCTGAAAACTCATTTCCTTGCCAGAACATACCCCGCAATAAGAAAGACCTAGGGCTATTATTTATAGTGTGCCTTCTTGTACACTATGGCAAGTCAAAGGACTTTAGTTCCTTAAGAAATCAGTTACTTAAGAATCAAGTAGCTACATGGTGTTGAATATTGGGCCTAGGTTAAATGGGCTAGGTTGAGCCTACTTATAGTATACACTGCATGAACATCCAAAAGTCCTCGAACCCACAAAATACTCCCAAATTATAGTGCCACAAGTTACCATGTCACCTAAACTTTGGCATAAAGGATCATTTTTGAAATATTTAAAGACAGAAAGCTAAAGCTTTGTCTGAGCCTACCCTAAAATAGAACTTAATAAAAACAAATACTGTATTTACCATCTAGCAACTGTTAAAGCAATAACAACTTTAGTCAGCTTTACAAAATGTACAGTTCAATTTACAGAGTATACAACATATATAGCAGCAGTTATACTATGTAATGTACAACATAGCTTAACCCCTTCGTGACTGACGACGTACAGTGTACGTCGCCAGCATCGGGGCTGTTTAAACAGACTCCCGGTGACTTTTTTGACTTTTTGGGGTACTGCAGTTTTTCGCCGTTTCACGGTCGCACGCAATCTGTAAACTGGGCATGTTGGGTATCGTTTTACTCGTTGTAACCTCATCTTTTATATTTCATTTAAAAAATGGGTAATTTGTTGTGTTTTGGGGCATTTAATTAAATTTGTCACTAAATTTTGGGGTTTAATAAGGAGTTGCGCTAATATTGCGCAACATAAAAATTTTCAACTACCACCATTTTATTCTATAGGGTCTTGGCATTCAGAAAATATATAATATTGGGGGGTTTTACGTCATTTTCAAGCCTAAAATGTGGAATATAACATGGGTGCAAAAAATGAAAAAAGGGCCTCAGTCATGAAGGGGTTGATGAATGCATGCGTCAGGGGTAGAAAGCAGCATTTCTCAACTTTTTTTCAGCTGTGGCACCCTTTAAAAGTATAGAAAATCTTGAGGCAACCCCTGTCTAAAATGTTATGGATTTTAAGGGGGACCCCATGCAAAAACACAAAGTGGGGTTCCCCCCTCACATCAGGGTCCTCAGTCCACCCTTCATATCAGAGTCCATCCCTAGATTTCAAAGCACCCCTGGGTGCCACAGCACACTGGTTGAGAAAGGCTGGTCTAAAGTACAGTACAACATAAAGAGTGCAAAGTAACGAGGTATGTAACATAGTGCACAGTGCTGCTTGCTGGTCAGTGGGAGCAAAAATGCTCCTGTGTCAGTGGATAGAAAAAAATACACTGGCATTGATGGTCAGTAGGAGATAAAAAATTCCCTAGTATAGATACAGTTCACTTGGAGAACAGTATCCTGGTGCTGATGGTCAGTGGGATGAAAAAATGCTCCAGGTTCAGTGAAAAGAAAAACCTGTTCTGTTATTGATAGTC
Organism: Nanorana parkeri; assembly: GCF_000935625.1. Classification (NCBI taxonomy): domain Eukaryota; kingdom Metazoa; phylum Chordata; class Amphibia; order Anura; family Dicroglossidae; genus Nanorana; species Nanorana parkeri. The sequence continues at coordinate 1,698,970 of NW_017306414.1, read as the reverse complement.
AGTAAGAGGACAAATGTCCTATTATCAGTGTTAAGTAGGAGGTAAAATTCCCCAACGTTGATGGTCAGTGGAAGTAAAAAAAAATGCTCTGGTGTCAATGGTCAGTGAGAGGAAAAGCATGTTCCAATGTCAGTGATTAGTGGGAGTAAGTAATGTCCAGGTGTAGGAAAAATCAGTTCACTGAGAGGAAAAAATGTCACATCATCAGCGTTAGTAAGAAGGAGAATCCCCCTCCAGGTGTCTGCATGTACCTCTGTTACCTTGATATTCTTCCAGTGTGCATTCTTGGAGGCACTATAATACATATGCAGATTTTGACTTTTAGAAAGTTGAAGCTTAAACACACTTATATAATGCACTGCAGGAAGTCAAGGATGAGTGCAGCGTGCAGTAATAACAACCTAAAGGTGCCCATACACTGCACGATTATCGTACGATAATCGTATGCGATCGGTTTTTCGTACGATAATCGAGCAGTGTGAACGGAGACGTGCGACCGTTTCTGCTGTACGGTCGCACGTCTTCTGTTGAACCAGCATGTTCGAAAACCAGCCGGGAATCGTACGATTCTCGGCTGGTTAGAACGGTGCTCGGAAGATAAATGCTGAACGGGCCGGTGTGCGCACGCGCACACTGCCCGTTCAGCATTGCGGTCATCGGAAGCCCGCCCCTCAGCGGGGTGGGCTTGCGATGATCGAGAGTGCGATCTGCCTGTCCAAGATAGGCAGATCGTACGTTTTTTTAATCCCTTTACAACCATCGCAAGACTAAAGTCTTGCGATGGTTGTAGAGTGTATGGCCACCTTTACAGAGCTAAATGCAGGCCCACTTTTATGAGTATAGCAATATATAACTTATACTTATATAATGCACTGCAGGAAGTCAAGGATGAGTGCAGTGTGCAGTAATAACAACCTAAAGGTGCCCATACACTGCACGATTATCGTACGATAATCGTATGCGATCGGCATTTATCTTCCGAGCACCGTTCTAACCAGCCGAGAATCGTACGATTCCCGGCTGGTTTTCGAACATGCTGGTTCAACAGAAGACGTGCGACCGTACAGTAGAAACGGTCGCACGTCTCCGTTCACACTGCTCGATTATCGGACGAAAAACCGATCGCATACGATTATCGTACGATAATCGTGCAGTGTATGGGCACCTTAACTGGTTTGCTTTAAGTCACAAAAAAAGGCCTCACATTTATGGGACTAAGTCTGATAAACCTTATCACACTGCATATGAAATATGCAAGCAATTACATGGTAAGCGAAGTACTGTGCAATCACTTTTCTCTTTACAAATACTAGTATGTTATTGTTTTGTTCCTTTAATATGCAAATACTAATCTGTTAGTATTGTCTACAAATATCGTATTATGCTACTGCTTTATATTCTACACCAGTACTTCCCCAAATCTAGCTTATGCCTTTATCAAGCTGGCCACGCACCAGCTGGACGTTTAAAGATTTCTGACCATATATACTTATGGACAAATTTGGAAGTGCTAGATGTTATTTGGATTGCATAAAGAGAGAGGTTTTTTTAACCAGAATTAATAACTCTTTATGATGACAGATGCAGTCATTATAGGAACAGCATTCAGCCCTTCTCATGAGATATATACAGTAGTTATTTATGAGCAGACATTGATTGATCCTGTAAGCACCTCTAAGAACCCACTTACATTAGTGCACTGCAGTAAGGGGAGGTGTGTTTTAAAGGGTGCCAACACAACACACTAAAACACACAATGCACAGGTGATTTTCAAAATGTATTGCAGTTTGCTGCCTAGGTGTTTTGAGCTGCATTTAGCTTTGTAGATTATGGAGATGTGCAGTAAAAATACAGACCAATTTAGATTTATTTATTTTCATTTACATTTTGAATCTCTTTTGGAACCTTTTTATCTTGATGGTACGAAACTTTTTTTTTCAATCCAATCTAAATCATGATTGAAACTACAATCAAAATTACATTTAAAAATTGGTTATTATTGAATACATTTTCATTTAATCAATTTATGTTGCCTGCTCCTAAAAATAAAAAATGCGACAAACAAATTATTTGAATATATCAAACATGCTTTAGCCCCACTGAAGATGGTAAAAAATGTGTGGCACTCAAAGTGATCAAAAATTTCCACCCACAACTTTATTTTTCTTATTATTATTGCAACCTTTGAAAATGGACCAAAAACCAGTATTGATTCTCCTTAAAGTTAACTTCCAAAACTAATATTTCAGTATTTTGCACACTAGCTGGCCTACCTTCTTTCATCTCTTGAGAAATACAGTGGTGAATTAATCCTACAGTTCCACCAAGCTGTTTGGCCATCCATTTAATCTGCACTGATCAACGCTCCATAATGCAGAACACACAAATATGTGAGTTGTCCAGCTGTGGGTGGTGGTTAGTGGGAGGAGAACTGAAACATTGCTGGTATAAGTAGAAACAAATTCCCTAGCATTATTGTTCAACGAGAAAAATCCTCCAGCTGAATTTGCTGCAAATGCAGATGTTTTTATAACTTGATGAAACACTGCATGTAATCGTTTTTGGGCTTTTTTTGTGTGAATTTTATAAATTGATTCATTGTCTGCTGAGGCTTTTATTTTTTTATAGATGTATTGTGTGCCGTTGATTAATTGTTTGTTAAATAATAGCCATATCCCCCTGTGGGTGAATTATTGTTAAACTACCTTGTTTAATATTTCATGAATTGCTTTGCAAGATAATGTGCCCATTAACTGTCTGTGATAACAAAATGTGAATTGACTTGTATAGAGTTGTTTTGCAAGTAGCAAATGACCCACATGAGCCTTGAGCATTTCCTGATATTAAATAGTTAATGAAAATGTGATTAGTAATATGAAGCATTAAATGTTTTTCCTTAATATGTGAAATTGATGGCTTATTGAACAATTTGAGAGGAACACTAGCAGTGCAACATTAACAGATATGTGCTGTGCTGCTATGTGCTGTATGATGATTTAGAATCCTTGGAATTACAGTGGCGTTTGAGACTTGTGTTAAGAGCTGTTGACCTAAATGATGATGTTTCTCTGTGATGTTAATCTGTTTAAGCTCATAGATCACCTGTAGTGGATGGGAATTGAATAGGTTTTGTTGAGTACTAGAGGCCCCTCATATAAAGCTAAACACTGTAATTTTAATCCTTATTGCACGTAATTACTATTTTTCCCAGATAGTTATTTTCTAAAGCTGTGTTTGCAGGTGTTTAGGTGTTTAGAGGTACTTTGCCTTAATTGGCCTAGGTCTCACCAAGAATAATAGGCTACAGGACATTTGCCTGTGCTGAAGCACCTCCTATCTTTATAAAAGTCTGTTCTTGCATTTTTTGAAAAGCCAATATTTGTGGTGCAGAGATTTTCAGTATGTTGGATTATCGCATCACATAATTTGAGAAATTAAAAGTGCTGGTCACTTCCCTGCTCATATATGATCAGCCTAACTTTGAGTATGAATGAATAAAAAAAGTCAGCCTAAAAACAAGATGGGAAAATGAGACCATCACTCCTATTGATGTCCTATAGACAACTCAAACACCCAGGAGTTGAATGCAGATAAACATAGCTGATGCAATCATTCTGTAGACCAGGACTCAAAATTTCCACTCACCCCCTCGCAGTTGGCGAGTGAAAATTGCGTGGGGCGAGTGGAAATCCAGGGGCGGAACTGCTGCCACTTTGGCAGCGGCGATCGCTGTTTCAGTTTTCTCTTCCTCAGCCGGGTGATGAGGAGAAGAGAGAACTGATACAGCGATCGCCATGTCATTAAAATTCCCCAGTGGCTGAGCCACGCTGTCTTCCCAGCAAAGCTCTGTCTGCCTTGTACCCACATGGCAGAAACGCTGTTGTGTCAGATTGGTGCTGGGATTAGAGCAGCAACAGAGATGTGTGTGTACACGGGGGGAGACACACAGATCTCAGCAAAGGTTTATGACTGAAAACTATGCCCAAAGATGTTGGGCAAGTGGAAGTAGTGCTGTGAACAATTCACCGAGTCATGCATGACATGTATTCTCCACAGGGCTGATGCATGCATTTTTGCACAGTTGGGTTGCCAGTGCACCCCCCCCCCCCCTTTCCCAGCACCCTCAGGCTGCTGCCCTTGCAGCCTTATGCCAGCCCTGCCTAAGCTGCTTGCTGATTGGCTCCAGCTCTATTGTTCGGCTCTGCCCCTGGCATGTAGATTGTCCAGCTGAGAAGCGATGGCGGAACTGCAGGTGTCAGGCTGGTACTCCAAGTAGCTGGCCTTCTGTGGGGCAGCCTGCTGCACCCACCCACTGGTCCTGCTGAATGTGAGTGCTCACCAGTATACTGGCATTAAAGGACCTGCCCATTAATGTGTGTGTTTGGGTGACATTCCACAGGGATCGGAGTGTGTGTGTATGTCTGTTTGTGATGGTCGATCCGATTTAGCTGCGTCTGTGTCATTCTATCTGCCCAGTGTGAGGTGTGATGTGTGTTTGTTCTGCGGTCTGACGTGTGTTGGTCTGCAGTCTCAAATAGAAGTCACCAGCACTCAATGATATGCGCGAGAAGTACAAGCACTTTTATTGAATTGTCACAAGTGTCATAAAGCTAACATTTCAGGGCCACACCACTGGCCTCTGTATTCTACGTCACACCGCTGTCCTCTGTACTGTGCGTCAACCCGGCTGCTCTCTGTACTTGGCATTACACCACTGGCCTCTGCACTCTGCGTGGTTACTGATCTCTGTACTCTGTGTCACACCACTGACCTGGCGGAGTTAAGGCTGGGGCACGGTAGGGGTTAGGTGGGGCAACTGGTGGGCAGTAACTCTTAAGGCCTGGCTAGTAGCTCAGGACTTGAAATGTTGAGCCCTGCTGTAGACTATACTGCAGCTTAGCAATGCAGCACTGATCGCTGAGTGTTTGTAGCCTGCTCTCCTCTCTGACATGCTGTCACAGGAGGCTGAGTGTGCGGTGCGAGAGGAGAGCCCATCCTCCTGTGACCGCGCTGTCTCCGCCCCCACACCGCTCTGCCGCACTGTGTTAGGCGCCCAATAAGTTGCGCTTATGTCGTGCAACATAAAAATTAGCAACTGCCACCATTTTATTCTATAGGGTCTTGGCTTTCAGAAAATATATAATATTTGGGAGTTTTAAGTAATTTTCAGGCCTACAATGTGGATTATAAAATGGGTGCAAAAAAATGAAAAACAAGGTCTTTGTCCTTAAGGGGTTAATGTGTGCAGGGTTGTCAACACTCCTCCACCACTGCTATTAATTACACCAATTTCACCTCTACTCGTGCACGCTTCCAAAAGACAGCTTCTCACCTCTTTGTCAGACCTTTATAAATAAGGTCTGATAATGCAGATCCCCTTTGCCTGCTGGCCGGCGTTATAAAATCTACTTACATAAAATTAAGACGGTAGATGGCCGTATACAAAAAAACTTCCACAATTACAGCAAACCAAAAGCATTCAATTTTCTCTGCTCCGCCTCGACCTCGGCGGCCCCATCGGTCAAAAAATGTAAACTGCCTGTATCGGCACTTAGTGTCTCATGTCTTGGTGTCAGCTGGCCTGAAACCCGGACACAAGACTCAAAACCCAACTATCTGGGTGATTCCCAGACAGGTGGCAACCCTACCGTTCAATCGAGAGAGGGTGAGGGGTTAAAATCCATAAGAACATTTTTTAGCCATTATTCCAGAAAAATTCAGAGCCGATACCTTCAGCTTTTTTCCAGGAAGCCCACAAAGCAAAGATTGTTCCTTGTGGAATGATTTTCCAGGTTATTTAGCTTGTATTTACACATACACCGTTCTCTTTGTAACACAGCAGTATCACGCAAAAGGGGGTCACTGTATCTTTCAGGGTACCAAGTCTCCCCTTTGCATCGATGACCCTCTATCAGACCCCGTAAATCATGTTTTAGTAGCAAGAAATCAGTGTGCACCCCCTCACTTTGCAAGGACTTATCTGCTGCGGGCCTGCATTTCATGTCCATGAGCCCGCCGCTGCTTCGGGTTCCACGTCGTCGGGCATTGAGCAGGGATGATAGCAGGGATCTTCCTGTTGTGAGCTCAGTTGTTGTGGAGGCTCAGCTGAACTCAGTAGATCCTGTAATGCCTATGGCGTCCCCTGCTGCTGACAACAGTATAATGTTAGGGAAATGTGCACACACTGTGTATGCCCTTGAAGAGACAGTGCATAACAGTGAAACCAATGCCTCCTCCTGTGACATCACAGAGGCACCGGAACCTATAAATAGCAACTTCCTCTACAAAATGGCGCATGATTATTGCAGAGCTTTGCCTCTAGTAGTTCCTAGCCTACATTCCTTACCTTTCGTATAACTTCCTGGTATTTTGACCCCTGGCCTTGTTACTCGGCCTCGATAGTATTGCTACCTGCCCTGACCTGGTTGCCACGAATCCAAGAAGAGCATATAACATCCCTGCAACTTGGATAGGAGCACCTTTGAAAGGCCTCCAGGAGGGGAAGGAGCGGCCGCTTGGTCACCAGTGCCATTTTGGTCCCACTGGAAGTGCTCCAGCTTCTCAGCTGGAGAGACGGGTTTGTTCTGCCCAATTAATACCATCCGAGCTGCTCCCTGGGGAGGACAGAGGTGGAGTGGAGGCGGCAGAGGGGATCTGTGAGGCAAAATCGATGGACGAATAGGATAGAGGACCAGAGCCTTAGCGATCAGCGTCTGTCCATGTCGGATGCCAGGACACGCCCCCAGCCCAATCTTTTACAGATTGTGTTATGCAGGTTGTTTTGTTCAATGCTGCAGCTGAACTTCTATACAATGCAGGTAACTATATAGTAGAATGAGGATTGCATATATGGAAAAATGTTGTTAGTGTCCATGCTAGTTTTCACCTTTTCTGAATGATTTAGTGAAAGATCATACAAAATGTGTTGCCAGTGCTGAATATAAGCAAAAGGTTATTCCTAGCATGTGATTGGGCCATGTACGTACTTTAAGGAACTCTCCCCTCATTCGTAAAACACAGCATGGAACGCCGGGGTTTTTCAAACTGTTGAAGGTGAGGTGTTGCCTATTAGGAAAATTGCGAGAGATCCTCAAAATGTTATCTTTTTAAAAAAAGGAAACCTTTTTTTTTTTTTTTTGCAAATTGCTGATTTTAATCTCAATTACTGAACAGCTTCCAAACTGCTATGTATTAAACATGCATTCTATGCATTTCCTACAGGGTTGTGAAACTATGAGGGACAGTTTGATAAGTTTATCTCACCTTCTAACCTTCTAAATGGATACAAATCTGTATAGATAATAGCAACTGACAGTTAGCATTTCTCTACATTGCTATGTATTTGTTAAAGGGATTGCCACCTTTGCCTCCCTGCCTCCTCCTTCCCTCCTGATTTGTGGGTTCTCATTACTGAATGTGATATGAATATAAAATCCTGATGGAATTAATGTAACAACATTTGCAGAGCGTTATGTGGTGACTCAAAAAAATACTCCAAGCAGTAAAATTGAGGTCATTCATCCCAGGAGATCTTATAGAAACAGTCCCGTGCCAGCATGTACAATTTTCTGAAGTATTATTAAGAAGGATAGACGGCTTTCTGCTACCTATATATATTTATTACGTTTTGTTTTTTTTTGCTTCTAACACAGTATTTAAATACACTCCATTCACTTTACAACTTCAAATAAACAAAATAAAAACATATTTTCCAGCAGTCTTGTCTGACCCCTAAAATACAGATTTTTTTCCTAATATTATTTTCCAAGTTCACTTTTTGCCAAAAAAGGACCTGAGTGGTGTTGGGAAATGTCTAACTTAATGAGCAAGTTTAAGGGCTTATCTGTATACCTTATATGTACAGCTTAATAAAACTGAGCAGTAGAAGGAAGACATTCAGGAATCCATGCTCAAATTTCTCATAATGGGTGGTAGAGGGCTGAGTGAGTGAAATGAAAACCTGACATTGAGAAGCACTAAATATAGTAAGTACAATGCGGACAAAGAGAAAGATCGATGGTGAAGCAGAGAGCTGAAAGCACATCCATAGGAATGCAATGAGCACTGAAGCCAATAAATAATCTGCATGCTTGTGTATTTTTTGAATCATTTTTAAATGTGTGTACTATACAAAACATAAGGTCTGTGCTTCACTGGAAGTTCATTATTAAGTGGTTAGTATGCTGATAGACCAAGATACTTGCAGATTTTTATTTTTTTATTATGTATCTAATTAAGCTTTTTTTTTTTTTATTATTGTCCTGCTCCAGCTCCATAGAAAACAGAGCTAAGCTAGTGACATCCATATGAATGGCAGGACCCACGGTTTCCCTGAAGCAGGGCTAAATGTAGAAAGATAACACCCGCCCGACGCCCGGAACTGCATGTCCCGGGCATCGGGCGATAGGAATTCCACAACCCTGTATGGTCTTGTTTCAATTTAATCAGTTTGACATCAATTTGAGAGGCTTCTGAGATGATTCAGATGTCATTGATAGGTGCATTTGACCTGCTATTTACCTCCTTCTGACCTGCATTTGACCTGCTTCAAGGGGGTTTAGCATTCCTATAGACTGTATGAGAATGCAAGCTCATCTACAAAGACCCTTAGGTAATAAAAAAAAAAAAGTTTGATAAAAGAATAGGCCATTTTTATGGCCATAATTCATTATGTAATTAGAAATAACAATTTGAATCCTGCCTGGTTTGGGCTAGTTGTATTTACTATAATTGTTCAACTTTCTAAACGGTTACCAGAAATATCGAGCTGGCAAAACATTCATAAAAGACTGCTAGGTCACATTTGAAGAAAACTTTTTCTAAGGCTCTGAATCACAATCAAACCATGGTTACAGCCTTGCTCATCAAATGGAGTGAGTTAGGAGTAAGGCAAGCAATCTACCTTGAAATACCAGTCATTTTGCCAATATTCTCTGCTTAAGCTTGGAATGACCCTGAACCACATCCAAGGGATGTCTCAGGCAGTGCTCATGCCTCAACAATAATAACAAATTTGTAGGAAAGATGAGAAGGGAAGACATTAACCTCCCTACATTAATACAATCTACAGTACAAGCAAGGCTAAAGCAAATTTCTTACAGAAAGACGCTGGCTACTTTTTTTTTTTTACATAGTTTGCTTTCATTTAGGGGTAAATCCACATAAAAGAGATATTATTTATAGCGTTGAGGAGAATCTCATAACACTTTCTTTTTTTCTGTAAAGAGAGAATCTGTTGATGAAATCTCTGCATACCCGCTGCAGTAGTTACAAGATGGTTCTAATCTTGGAGGTGATAAGGGGGTATCACTCCATATTGTATTTCTTTTCGTTTTATGCAGTGGGTAGTGCAACAAGGCGGACAGGATTCACAGCATGGAGATCTTGTACTGGGGTTCCCAAGAAATAAATGAATTAAGCAGATGGCTCAAACTATCACATTCCACGTAGAACTAAACTTCAGGGTGCCTTTCAAATGTATATTGCTTCTGTATAATAAAAGTATAAACTGCCAGGTGGTAAAATAAAAGGACACACTGAACTGTGCTAGAAATAAATATCACCTATCTGTTTAGACGTAGGATGAACAATTGATAATATTACAGTTTGCTTCAAAGTTAAAATACTTTTAGAAATTAAGTCTTAGTACTAGGTAGAATAAAAAATTAAAATCAAAGCCCCTCTGACTCTACAGGCTTAAAGGATAGGTGTACACTACATGGTCAAAAGTATGTGGACACCCTTCAAATGATTGGGTCCAGTTATTTCCAGTGAAGGTTACTATTAATGCTACAGTATACAAAGACATTTTAGAGAACCATGCTCTTCTAATCTTGTGAAATCAGTTTGGGATCTGTTCCAGCATCACTGTACCCCTCGCGCATAGAGCTATGTCCATAAAGGCATGGTTTGGTGTGGAGGGACCCAGGTGACCTGCACAGAGCCCTGACTTCAACCCTACTGATAATGTTTGGTTTGAATGGGAATACCAATTTTGAGCTAGGTCTACTTGTCTAACATCAATACCTAACCTCATAAATGGTCTTTTGGCTGAACTGACACAAATGTGCACAGACACACTCCAAAATCTTGCTGAAAATCTTCCCAGAGTGTGGGCTATTATGAGGGGAAGACCAAATACATTTTAAAGCTCTAAGCCCCCCATGGCTTTAGAATGAGACATCCAACAAGGTCATATTGGTGTGATGGTAAGGTGTCTACAAACATTTGTCATTTAGTGTACTTTTACATTAAAATTTAGCCCTGAATATCCCCTTTGCCTCGGCATCAGTAGGTGTAAAATAGTCATGTATCTTATATTCAACAAAAATACAGCTTTCCCCTGCACAGCCAGTGGAAACTGCTTTCCATTTCCCCTTTATTGTGCTGCAGATGGGGGACTGCCATAGAAAATGATTGCAGACAATGACTCCTTTTGATACAAGTGCTGACAGACTTACAGTGCATACCTTATATACTCGAGTATAAGCCGAGTTTTTCAGCCCATTTTTTGTGCTGAAAAGTGTCCCCCTCGGCTTATACTCGAGTCAATATTTTTTCCCAGTTTTTTGTGGTAAAATTAGGTACCTCGGCTTATATTCGGGACGGCTTATACTCGAGTATATACGGTAGCCAGGCAGACTTCCCAGGGGGAAAATGTACTTTAGCTTTACATTTAAATATATATTATTACATCACCTCCAGTGATACCGAGGTCAATGGCAGTGGGCAGGTAAAGTAAAACTACATTCACCCTTAATTCTTATTAAGAATATACAGTATGTTGATTTTACATTATAACTGGAGATATCATGCAATAATAATGTAACTATACTTTTTACCAATACTATACCCTCAAAGTATTAACTTCTTTGATAACTGCTTGGGTCATGTCAAACTTATGCATCATTTTAATATGGCACATTTACCTGTGAAATTGCTAACTCTGTTTGGTACAAGTACCACTGATGCTAAAATCAAGTAAACTGGTTCTCCTTATGAAACTCCTTCCTAAAATCCTCCTAAAGATCATAGTTAAATTTTTACATCACTTCCATTATTCATAATCAGTATCTAGAGTTGTAAGGTTTCTTTAAAGGGGTTCTAAAGCCTCACGTTTTTTGCCTATATCTACTGCTGACAAGCAGTAGATATAGGCAAAAAGTTTTTAAAAAACCAAAACGCTTAAACAGCGGTTTAGACTGACCTTATTATCGCTGCGCACTTCCGTGGCTGTCAGTCCGGAACTGTTCGTGCGGCCGCAAAGGATCTTGGGGCGGGCGCATGCGCAGTTCGGATTCTCTGCCAGGAGACGAGCAGAGACGCAAGGTAAGCCTATGGACGCGTGAACCCGCCTGCAGACACTGCTGGATCGGAAGTGCCTGTAAGCAGAGAGGAGTCAGCACTGGATCGGAGAGCCGCTGCACCGCTGGAGGGACAGATGAAAACATGGGGAAAGAAGAGGAAGATCGGATTAAGAGACATCATTTAGGGTAAGTGCTGACATTAACATGGGGGGAGGGAAAAAATATATCTTTTAATGTCACTTTAAAGAAGTAGAGAAGATAATTTAAAAAAGTGGGAGGGAGGATTAGAAAAAGAAATTGAAAATCAAAAGTGACTTCTAAGACAATGCCAATTGCATATGTTTAGATACAAATGTAAGCAAGGGGTAAGGAGTGAAAGTCACACTGGTGCTCCTGTGCAATGACACTGTGTGATGGCATTAATAATATGAAACTAATGCAATCTGTGGATGTATACAGCTTTCTTTGCTATGTTTTAAATAATTCCAGATACAGACATGTGCACATTATTTTAGGCAACAGAGCAATTGATTATTCTCCCACTAAGCACACATAATTCTGGAATTCCAAACAACCTAGAACTAGTTTTCTCAATACAAAAAAATACAAATCAAAAATATTTGAGTTAGAGACAATGTGGGACACTGCAGCTGTCACTCAGTGGCTCTATTGATCGAGAACTGAGCGATCACATACAGATGATCGCTCAGTTCAAGATTTTTCTCCCTGCAGAGAGCTGTGACAGTCAGTGACTGCTCCCCGCAGGTATTCCCCCTCTCTGTTCCTTTAGCACTGCCTGGAAAGACAGACAAGGGAGGGGGCGGGCACAGCTAGCCTTGGCTCTGGAGAGGCAGAGGCAGCTGTCAATCAGGCAGAGGGGTGGATCCTGACAATATTGTCAGGATCTTTCCAGGCTGCAGCATGGCTCTGCGATGTCAGTATATAGCGGGCAATAGCCTGCTATATGCTGAGCTTTGAGTCACAGGAGGACATATTAGTACATTTCCTCCTGTAACCCTAAAACGCTCCAGCCAAAAAAAAGTTTGGCCATAGTTATTTTGTAATAACTCTGATTCTTTATTAAAGCTGAACTCTAGGCAGACATAAAATACACAATTTAATGCAGCCTTGTATTTCATTATTGCACCTTTAAATGTGTTTTTTAATGTAAGCGTACCTAAATTTGACCTGACATCAGACTTTTGCAGGCCCTGTACAGCAGGATTTGAGTGGGAGAGGAAGAACCAGCACAAGGATCAAATCAGTAAACAAGCTTGTCACTGTCCTTTTTTCTCCTTTCACTGTTCAATTACAGGGTGGGGCTGGTTTAGGAAAGCTTGGGCTCAGAGGAAGAGGGTTGAAGGATGCTGGCTGTCAGAGAACATTTAGTGGTACAAAAGAAGCACTGTGGTGTACATGTGTGAATTGAAGGTGAATATTGCAAAAGCTGTTTTTTTTTTAATTTGATCTTGTTTCAAACAATTCATTTGATCTTATTATTTTTGGCTGAAGTTTTGCTTTATTGATTAATGCATATTTTTGTTTAAACAAGTAATTGCAATAGACTTGTATTAAAAAGTATACGTTTGTGTCAGCATCTTTAAGCATTTATTCCCAGTGTTTTACCTACTGTACTATATTAGTGTAGTGTTTATTGTTGTTGATTGTAAGGGCTTTGCCAACAGTTTAACTGGAGGGTTATCATTGCGGAATCCAAAAACAATATTTAAAAAACTCCAGTTAACATCCTATACACTTCTGTAGGTTACTCAACAAATTTGGGCTGACTTCAGGGCTGAGCACACAGGGAACATAGCCATGTGCACACCCTACTCACACTGAGCGCAATACCAAAACTGGGGACAAGCTGGCAAACCATAATCTGTACACGTGACTCATCGGGTGATGCGGACACAGCCGGCCACATACTGCTGGGTCTGCCAGAGCCAGGAGGGCGGACTCTGATCGGCGATCGGCTCCAGGAACTGACATAGATAAGGCTCCAGAAGATTTGGATCAGAAGATGAGAATCTGCAGCAGAGGAGAAGATGTAAGCATGCCAAACCCTGTGAGCACCAGGCTGAGGGGGGACGATGCCTGTGTATGGGTGGGCAATGTCTGTGTATGGGTGGGCAATGTCTGTGTATGGGTGGGCAATGTCTGTGTATTGGGGGAAATGTCTGTGTATGGGGGACAATGTCTGTGTATGGGGGGGCAATGCATGTGTATTGGGGACAATGCCTGGGTATTGGGGCAATGTCTGGACATGGGGGGCAATGACTGTGTATTAGGGGCAATGCCTGTGTATGGGGGGAAATACCTGTGTATATAACAGGGGACAATGTGTGTGTGTGTATATGGGAGGGTGGTGTTTGTAGGAGGAACATTGTATATGGGGGACCAAATGCATCTTTGCCTGTGAAGGCAAAAATCCAGGCAACGGCCCTGTTAAAAGCCCAACAGTGGGCACCATGCTTTTAGTCACTGAGCCGGTGGAGAAATCACAAAGATCTCTATGTGACCTCTCAGCAGCCCTTGTCACTTGCGTTTCTTACATAACAGCCACAGTGCTCGGTGCCTTGGAATCTGCGAGATAGCGTGGCTGTGCCTTCCCATCCAATCAGGGATGGTGGTCACACAACTCCCTTCTTAATTACTGCACCCCTGCTGGAAGAGGTAAGGGAAGGTTGAAGAAGACATCAGAATCCAGGATGCCCCAGGTCTGTGTATGTTTGTAATATATTTTTATATACAGTGGGGGGAATTTATCAAAACTGGAGCAGGTAGAATCTGGAGCAGTTGCCCATGGCAACTAATCAGATTCTATTTTCATTTTGTTTAGTTAAGATTTGAAAATGAAAGCGAGAAGCTTTTGTGTACTCTGGTTTTGATAAATTCCCCTCATTATATATTGTGGTATTGTGTGGCAATCCCACTGTAGAATTGGGTGTTCTGATCACCCAGGACTCTCAGCCAGGGGGGCAAAGAGGTGTCAGGAAGAAAGGTCTGTCTGGATTCTGCTTGGGATCCTGGAACTGGGAGATTTCAAAGTGATTGAGGAGGGATGAGATTAGAGCTGCAACAGTTAATCAATTAAGTCGATTAAAATCGACGATCGAAAACGTTGTCGACGTTTTTGATCGTCAATTAGTCGGCTATTGATTGATTAGCCTGTTCGGGGCTCCACACACGGCCTGAGCCGCACGTACGTCACACGCTGCACCCGCACGCCCAGGGCGCTGAAGCCACGCTCACCGCACAGGACACTGAAGCCGCGCACGCCGCTGCCCTGAGCTCCCTCACTCGCCCGCTATCGCGCCGACAACCGAGGGCGCCCGATTTATAAGTAAGTCAGGACCCCTAGAACTGTACCCCCTCACCCACACACATATCCGCTAGGGAACAACAAATCCAAGCATGCAATCATTGTCCTTGTACAAAACCCCCCCACATTTACACATCACCCAGGGAACGGCAGTATCTGGTTGTTGTACAGGGGCAATGAGGGCATGCTGGGACTTGTAGTTCCCTAGCTAATATGTTATGTTATGAAGCTGTGTTATTTAATGTACACCTGATAAGTACTACAATGCCATTATAGAACTAAGAATAGAACATTTAACCGATTAATCGAACTTAATCATCGGCCAACTAATCGATTTTGAAAATAATCGTTAGGTGCAGCCCTAGATGAGATCTGCAGTCCTGGGTCCAGGGTTTAGCAGTGACCAGCACCCAATGATTGCACAGGTGTACACAGACCTTAAGGAACGGATGCTGACTAGGGGAATTAGCTTCTGCTGGGAAATAGGAAGTTAAAGGGAGGCACACAAAGACAGCCAGGAGTCCATTTTTTGAGTTTTGCTGGGATATGTGTCAGATTTGGCTTTTTTGTCCCTCTACTTTTTTGTTTCATGTGATGCATGTGTGTTTGTACTTTTGTGTGCACACCCTAATGCAATAGGCTGCGCACGCCTATGACAGGGAATGTGGATTAGGGGCAAGTAAAATGCACATAATTTAACTCTTTTCCCCTGATCCAGGCATCTAGAGCAATTTAACCTTTTTATGTACATATGTATGTTACAATGCACATTTCAAGCCTGAAGATTACTCCCTAAAATTATATATTTTATGAAAGCAGAGACTTTGTAAGATAAAATGGCAGCAGTTGCAAGCTTTTATGTCACACAATATTAGCGCATTTGCTTTTTACATTTTTCAGTAAAAATATCCATAAATGAATTATAGTACACAAAACCACAGTATCATACCCAATTTTTGGTGAAGTATAAAACATCAGGTTGCATCAAGTAAATATATACCAAATATGTGAACCCTAAAAATTGTATGCTCCTCTGAAACAACAAAAAATTATGGTTCCCCCAAATTGTCCTTAAGTGACACTTTAAAAGCCTTTACAGCTCATCAATTTAGAGTTAGCATGAATGTGTGTGTAACAATGAATGCCTTCACTCCAGTGTGCAAGTAAATGTCTAATATGTGTGGAACAATCATTGTTTTTGTAGATGAGCACACCCGACACGTGTTTGCGTTAACGTATAGGTGGGGGGTGAGATGTTCCTGCACACGTGGAAGTGATCGGTGGCTGTGAAGCACTTCAGTGCCCTGCATGGTTCTTCCTTACCCTCTTTATCAACATGCTTTTTTAAAGAAAATCTTTCCTCTACAATTACATACACTATTTCAGAGCCATCACTGGGACTCTGTGCTTCTTCATGCAATACAGGCAGGTTATGGCTGGTAGGATGGACTGACAGCAGTGGCGTAACAATCACCATAGCGACCAAGGCGCCGCTATGGGGCACGGCGGGGCATGGCCAGGACATCTCCCTGATGCCATGCGGGCCGCCTGGGTCGCTATGGCATCTGGCTCGGACAGCCAGGCTGCTGGCTGTCCCTGGCAGCTGTGAGGAGGAACGCTCCTTTTCACAGCCGCTGCTGAGTTGGTGACAACCAGCAGCTTCGCAGGAGGTGGCTGGGCCCGTCATCGGCGGCGATCGCGGAGGCGTGGCCCAGTGACGGAGGAGTCGATCGTGGAGGAGAAGGAGGCGGACAGAGGATCAGGGCTGACAGGTAAGAGGGCTTGACCGCCCACCTGAGACCCTGCAGAGCCTACCATAGAGAGTCTATGGTGGGCTCTGCAGGGTCACCCTTAGGTGGGCTGTTTGGGTTATCAGGTGGGCGTAACTAGAAATCACAGGTCCCCATGCAAAATTTTGCTATGGGGCCCTGTGATTTCTAGTTACGCCCCTGACTGACAGGGTGCTTTCCTAAAACTAGGGAAGCACCAATATAATGGCCATCGAAACATATCGGCCGAAAATGGCACTCTTGGCAAAATGCAAAAAAGATTTAGCGTGCATCCTATTCTCTCCTTACTGCTGGACGCTGCTGTGTGCCCCAGCGGGGAGGAGAGAAACTGTCACAGGCGGCCGAGTGCTGTGGGAGCACAGCGTTGTGAGTGGCCGGCGTCTCTCCTCCCACACCGCTCAGCCTCCTGTCACAGAGCGGTGTGGGCGCAGCAGTGCTGTCACAGGAGGCTGAGCTCCCATCCTGCACCGCTCCACCCAGCCTCCTGTGACAGCTGTCAGGATGGAGAGCGCGTACAAACACTCAGTGATCGCTGAGTGTTTGTAAATAATTGAGGACACGGTATGGTTACTATATCCTCAATTATGAATGAATGGGAAGTGCTCTACATCACCTCCTGTTCATTCATGATTGTGGTTATAGTAAACATACTGTCTCCAAGTTATGAATGAACAGGAACACTCAGGAGGATTCTTGTTCAGGGTATGCAGAAAAAGAGATTGTGGACACGGAGTCCTCAATCTCTTTTTCTATTTTAAAAGGGAAATATCAGGGGATCTGTATAGACCCCTAGAATAAAAAACATTTTCGGTTTCAGTTTCGGCCTGACATTTTTTTTCATTTCTGTTTTGAAATTTTCATTTCGGTGTGCCTCCACTTAAAACATCACCGCAACCAACCTCAGTATTCCTGTCACAAGACCTGATGCAAGCAGTGGGCTGGCTCCTTGCAGGAGTTATGCAATTATCAAAATGCTTCGATTGGTGGATGTCAGTGGAAGTGAGAGCTCCTAAACAGACTGCATGCAGACTACCCTAGGCAATGCCTATGCCTAATGCTGAAGCCAGATTGTGGCCCCTTGAGGTTTCTTAATATATTCATAATATAACCAAATATATTTAGGAAAACCTGCTGCGAGAAAGAAAGACCTGTGTTATGGCCTTGAGGAAGGCCAGAGGTGAAAACTGCTAGATGCACAATGGCCTTGCTGTTGAACTATAATAATGTAAAACCAACCCACCAATACTTATACTTAACTGAAATCACTTATTTGTCTCATCGTTCATCTGGGTAATTTATATTCTTTTAAAGCAGTTCCCTACTGCTTGGATGAACAGTTTACACAAAGAAGAGTAATGACCTTCTTATACTGTTTCAATAAGATATAACATAAATCATGTCATCTGTGCAACTAGTGCTCGGTTAAATTCACAGCTTCCTGCAGGCTGTCTTGTAATGAGGTGACTTCTTACCTAGGACTCACTGGTACACATTGCCAGATGAAATACTATGCTGGGGGTGGTTTCCCAGCATTTAGTGGGAATGTGTTCAGTCAGGAATGTGCTTGTGATGCCAGCAAGCCTTGCTTATATCCTTTCAGTCCTGTAACTGTTCCAGTGAGCAGTCAATGTCAGAAGATCGCTCTCACTTCACAGTTCAAGGCACATTGATGCCTTTGATCAGCATATAATAAATAACACTTGATATTAAAGGTAGAGATAAGATATTACATTTGAGTAACATGAGCTCCAAATTGTGTCAAAATGTTTTTTGTTTTTTTTTTAAATTTGACGAATCTTCTTAGATTAATGATTTGTTCTTTTGCTCTGCTTAATTGCACTCTGGGGAATCATCAATCCAATCATGTAAAATCACAGCTAACATTGAGCCAGTGCTTGCATTAGATGTTATGATATAGCAATCACAAATATATACAGAATGCACATTTACAGTTATGTACAAGAATATACATCTGATTTTAATAGTGTTTTCCCATTTGGAAGCATCGACCTACTGAACATATTATTATAACTGACCGAGAAAAACAACAAAATATAAAACTGAAAAATATTAAAGCCTAACTCCAGTCAGTGGTTTGCGACACAATTAAGGCATGTATGGTATTTGTCACTGCAGTCACATTATGCATTACTAGAACATCTAGTCAGCAGATTACCATGTTAACAGGTTAACAGTTGAACAATTAAACATTTTGTGGTTGCCTGTAGGACTGAGACTGTAATAGACGATAAGTAGTCTGTGGCCAATGATACTAGTGGATTGGAACTGAGCAATAATAGTACGGAAAAGACTGGAGACTAAGAAGGAAAAGATCTATGGTAAGATGTGAAATGTAAGTGTTGCTTAAGACATGAGGAATAGGTCCCAACTATGGAGGTATGGAGCGAAGAATATAGATTAAGGAACGCTGGTCTCGTTTTCGAAATAGCATTGCACAGTAAAGCACTATCTCAGAACATCCAATTTGCCTAGAGAGCCTTCTGAGGATGCTAGAAGGTACCATCCTGAGTTTTGAAAAGCTAGCATAATATCTTTCAATTGGTCAATACTACATTCAGATGTCAAAAAGCGGGTCCACGTATTGAAAAAATTTCCAGTGTTGGATATGTTGTGTTTGGTATCTAGTTTGTGGGTTAACATAATTTGGTGAAGTGTGTTTTTGACGTCCTTCAGTGTAGGGAGTTGAGGATTAAGCCAGTTATGTAAGATGTGCTTTTTAGTAGCCAAAAGGCAGTAGTGATCCCATTGGGTTAAAGCTTCTACCCTGCCAGGCGCAGAAGCAACCGGGGAGTGGAATAGGCAGATTGCTGGGGAGCATTCTCTAGATTTGTCCGAGAGTGAATTCATGAAGTCAATTGTCAATCACCAAAAGGGTTGAAGGTCCGGGCATTGCCAAATAAGGTGTGTCAAATTAGGGCGGGGCGTGTGACATTTGGGACAGTCAGTTATCCATGTGGCGTTGGGCGAGGTGGGAGTAAAATTCAGTGCATAATAGGCCCTATGGATAATTTTAAGTTGCATTTCCCTCCATTTTTCATTAGTCATGGATTTAATTAAACCCGACCATCCCCTGAGCAGGAGCTGGTATGTGTCCTCAGGTGTGAGTTGCAGTAATGGAGCCCATTTGTTAGCAAACCCGGGAATCGAAGGTAATGAGTCCCTGTGGGTCGTACCAACGCTACAATACAGCTGTGAGAGAGATACTCTAGTGGAGGGAGATTTACAGTCGGAGGAAGGATGTTAATGAGCCCTTGTCCTTTGCAGTGGGGGATGGGAGATGGGATCTTATAAAGTGGGACACCTGAGCATATTGCAGAAAATGGTTATGGGGTATATGATAAACCTGTGATAGCTCCGTGAAAGAGAAGCAATTCCCCTGGGGGTTTAGCAAATTTTGTAGTGTGTGTATACCTTTCTTACGCCATTGTTGGAAAACGCGGGAAGTAGAGCCCACCGGAAAGAGAGGGGTACAAGTTATGGGTAAACGTGGTGAGACGGTGCCCTGAAGACCATATAGTTTCCTCACTTCCCGCCACGTGATAATACTGCCACGCAATAGTATGTTTTGTTTGATGTGGCAAGGCAGAGCATGCAGGGGGGTATGGACAACTCCTGAGTGTCCATGGGCGGACCAGATGTTGTTCAATTTCTGTTTTGTGTTAGTGTACAGTGTTAGTGTAGTGACTGGAGTCATTAAGCCCCCATGTGAGATCTCGGGAGTTGAAGTTTCGTTAGCGCTATTCTAGGTTTTTCCCCCCTCCAAATAAATTTGGTGAAGGATTGATTAAGGAGTTGTATGTCTTTGTGTTGGAGGAGAAAGGGAATAGTTTGAAGAGGGTATAGGAGACGACCATTCTGATCAGGTGGCATCTCCCCAACGCTGCAAGAGGTAGGTTCTGCCAAGTGTTAAGTTCCTGTACAATACGCTTCATAATGGGGGAGTAATTTAGGTTATACATTTGCGATGCCGTTTTGGGTACAGTATGTATATTCCTAAATAGCGGATAGATTGGGATTGAATACGAATGGGGTAGCTAGATAACCATGGTGGGTCTTGTACGTGTTGGCTGCGGGAAATGTATAGCAATTCGCTTTTATCAATATTGATTCGGAGGCCCGAAAAGGTGCCAAAGTGTTTTATATGATCACAGATGAGTGTTATTTGGGTGTCAGGATCAGAAAGGAAGAGAAGTATGTAATCCGCAAAGAGCATCAATCGGATATGTGTGTACCTATTTTAATGCCAGTGAATAGCTTGGTAGATGACAAGGAGCGTGTAAAGGGTTCTATGGCCAAATTGAAAAGAAGAAGGGATAGGGGGCATCCTTGGCGTGTGCATCTATAAAGTTAAAAAGGGGGCGGATAGAAATGTTGATGTGAATATCTGTGCTTTTGGGGATGTGTATAGAGTAGAGATGAATTCAAAAAACATTCCATTAAAACCCATATGTTGCATTACTTTCCTGATCCATGACCAGTTAACACTGTCGAAGGCCTTCTCAGCGTCCAGTGCCAAAAAAGCAAGTGTACGCTGAGAAGGTCCATAGAGTCGGGCATGTTCCATAGCAGCTATAGTTTTGCGAATATTGACAACAGCAGACCTACCCGCAACAAAACCAGATTGGGTAGGTGATATAATTTTAGGCAAGATGGTCGCTAGTCTGTTAGCCATAATTTTCGATAATATTTAGCATCTTGATTCAAGAGCGATATAGGGCGGTAGGATCCTGGCATAAGGAGATCTTTGTTTGATTTCGGCAATAGCCTGATATATGCATTGTCAAATGTGGGGGGGTAAAGGTGGTTATGCAGAATGTGATTGTACAGAGTATGAAGCGTAGGCGAGATATCGTCACTAAGTAATTTGTAAAATTCAGATGAGAGACAGTCAGGACCTGGAGCTTTAGCTCGGTGGGAAGACCTAATCACCTGTTGTATTTCTGGAAGGGTCACATCTGCGTTTAAGAGAAGAAGATCTTCCTCTGTCAGCGAGGGCAAATCTACAGATTGTAAGTAAGAGGCACCACCAACTGGAACGTCCGGTTGGGGTCCATGTAAGGTTTGGTAATATGAGGAAAATAAGTCGGAAATGGTTTGGGGGTTGGTGTGGACGTTGCCCTCACTATCAGCTAGTTTTGTGATATTTGAGGATGTGGTCGGACCCCGAGCAAGATTGGCCAGGAGCTTTCCAGGCTTATTTCCAAATTTGAACAGCTCCACATCCCTACTGGACTTAATAAGTAATTCATACTGACAGGTCCAGTGATCACGTCTGTTTGGCCAATAGCCACGCAGATCTGTTATCAGGAGATGGGTCAGTCTTAAAAGCAGAGTACGCCCGCCTGGCTAGTTGACAATTGGACTTGTATTGGTTCATAGCCAATTTTTTACGGGAGGACGAGTATGTCAGGATCCTACCGTGCAAAACAGCTTTAGCCGCCTCCCAATATAAGCTTGGATTATCTACATGTTCAGAATTACAAGAATCGTATTCCAGCCACCGTAGTCTCAGGTTATCTTGGAAAGTATCGTCATGCAGCAAGTATGAGGGGAACCTCCACGTCGAGGGCGTGGTAGGGATGTCTAGATTGGTTAGTGCCATCGAGACCGGGGAGTGATCAGATATGACCATATCTTCAATGGTTATGGAGGAGATTTTCCCAAGCAGTTTAGGTGAGAGGAGAAAAAGATCTATGCGGTAGAAGACATTGTGGGCATGTGAGAAATTAGTGAAATCACGATCAAGCGGGTGCAGGTGAGGCCATGCATCTTCCAGATTGCTATTGTGGATGAATTCTGCAAGTCGAATATCTCTAGGGTTGGGTGCTGAACGTGTGGCAGGTGCAGCTACAATGCGATCTTCAAAGGTTGAAGGGACTGCATTGAATTCCCCCCCCATCACTGTATAGTGGGCGGTAGTGGGTTGCTGTAGTAGGGTCTGTAGGGATATTAGGAATCCATGATTGTCAGTGTTGGGCCCATATATATTCCATATGTCCACAATGCTGGTACCGATTTGGTGTGTGGTACAGGACCAGCGACCGTCATTCTGATCCGCTCTGTGATGTCGGATGGTGCAGGGTAGAGATCTGCTGATCAGCACGAAGGTTCAAGCTGAGCAGCCATCCGCAGGTGCTCCTAGGACTGTCCCGACCCAGTACCGCATGCGGAAGAAGTCACTTGATGATAGGTGCGTTTATAGGTGCGTCTATAGAATAGGTGCAATGATAGGTGAGTCTCCTATAGAAGTGCTACATCGGTTCTAAGTTTTTTAAGATGTCTCAGCACTCTGTTACGCTTGTTGGGGGACCTAAGCCCCTTGACATTCCAGGACACCAGCTTTAGGGAGGGTCCCATAGGAAGTGATGAATGATGATAAAGGACAGTGAATTCATGTCTTGTGGCGAGGAGGTGGTGTGCACCGTAGTCCCAGAGCTACGGTACCACCTGAGATGTTCCATCTTTTCCAGTAGTAGGTGGGGTGTCATATAGGGTCTGTTCCATTCCAGTGGTGCAGGAGAACCCCATGATTATTCTCCTAGTGGCATGTTGTTAGCAAATAAGGCACAGTCAGTGTAAGAGAACGGCAACCACAAATAAAAGAAAAACAAAAAAATAAAGTGAACATTAAATCCTAAAGTCATCTTGAGTGTGCGACTCCCTTTTTTCCCTGAGGTGGGTGTAACGAACAAGCATGGGAGCCATCCCAAAGACCGCCAACTCTTCTTGTCAGCGCAGCCAGGATGCATTTTCCACACAGTAGAGATGGATTGTGCTCCTTTGCATTATAAACTGTAAATTCGTAGTTGTGGAACTCTGAACTTTGAACATTACTGGTTATGTACCAGAGGGACTACTGCTCCCAGTAGAGCCAGTGACGTCAAACAATGAAGAACGCCAGTGATAAGGACCAAGGCTTCATAGGACCCTAGCCTGGTGATGGGGAATCAGGCCTTTTTCTTGCGAGGTGGTCTTTTGGAGGGGGATGCTGCCGAACGTGCGGTGGTATCAGCCAGGGATCTAGCAAACTGCATGGCTTTCTCTGCAGAGGTTAAAGAGCGAGCCTCTCCATGGGGAGTTGTTATGCGCAGAATGGCCGGGTACGCCAGTGAAAATTTAAGGCGCCTGTCGACCAGCATACGGCATGTCTCCACAAAGGCCTTCCTCTGTTTGGTGACCTGGGCCGCATTATCCGCGAAGACAAGTAGTTTGAAACCACCCGCCAGCAGATTCTGTTGGGCTCGGTAGTGTTGTAAGATCTAATTTCTGTCTGCAAAGTCCAAGTACCGCACTATTACCGGTCTTGCCTGCTGATTAGATCTGGACGGGCCCAGCCGGTGCGCCCGTTCTACTCTACAGG
Organism: Nanorana parkeri; assembly: GCF_000935625.1. Classification (NCBI taxonomy): domain Eukaryota; kingdom Metazoa; phylum Chordata; class Amphibia; order Anura; family Dicroglossidae; genus Nanorana; species Nanorana parkeri. The sequence goes on along the minus strand of NW_017306414.1, from coordinate 1,675,167 downwards.
GCGACGTGCGGCCTAACGTTTTTGGGATGACATGGGAGCAGAAGTGCGGGAGATCAGCAGGCGGGACAGATTCAGGTAGCCCAATAATGCATAGGTTATTCCTGTGGATACGATTTTCTAAGGAATCTACTTTGTCTAGCAGGTAATGTATTTGTTTATCAGAGTCCTCATGTGTATGCATGCGGTCTTCCATAGCGCTGATTCTAGATTCTGCCCATAGGCTCTGCTGGGGGAGGTTGAGAGAGCTCTTCCCGATCCACCATCTTGGATGGATCCTGCGGCAGCACAGATTCAGGTATTAGCGTGCGTCTGGGAGTCGTAGTGCAGGAGAGGAATTTGTCCATCACCCGGTCCAGATCCCCGTTGATCGATGTGGCCGAAATACTGTGGGGAAGAGCGGCTTTGTTCAGAGTTCCGATGTGGTTGGTACAGAGCAAGTACGCACACCACTACACCATCGGGCGCCGGAACCGGAGGTCTCCCAACCTATCCATTTTACAAAAAAAAAACAACACAAACAACGTTTTTGCTGTGGTCTTTGTCCTCATTGGAGGGATTCCTCTTTATTTTCAGCCCATGTGGCATTCTGCCATCAGGACAGGAAGTGGGGAAAATCAAAAAATATAGCAAACTTTCTAATCCTTTCCAGCTCTAGGATTTAAAAAACAATGCCTGAAGTTGGGCTTTAATGAGCTTATTCAATAAGAAAGAGAGTAATGGGAAAAGTGTCAATGTTCAGTACTACTGAATTCTGACACTTTACAGATTGCTGTCCATTATATTAAATCAGTTAAAAAAAAATCTGATTGGCAATCAATATACACTGAGTGGCCAGATTATTATGACCACCCCATCAGTACTTCGTTGGGCCACGAGATGACTTCCTTGGGCCGCTTCATGACTCCACGAGATGTTGAAAGGTGATGTGAGGAATCTGACACTGCACTGTTGCCCTTCTGTTGTCTTGTACCAGTCTTGCCACTCTCCGTTCTGCCCTAACATTGACTAGTCGCTGGCGGCCACAATTCGCACGTTCAGACCCAGATTTTCAGCTGACAGTCCAGTCTTTAAACACTTTAACAACAGCTGCTCTTGAACATTTAATGAATTCTGCTGTTTTGGCGATACTCGCTCCATGGCTCCGACCGGCAACAATCATCCCACGTTCAAACGCTGTTAAATCGCGTTGTTTACCGATATCTTCAGAAAAAAATCACTTGTACTGTCGTGGTAAACAACCTGCTTCCCTATGTATAATGGTCTGGCCCTCTACCAAATTCATGGTTAGTTGGGTACAGAAATTCTATTGCTGGATTCAGTGAAAATACACAAAACGGAAGACCCGCCACCCAACCACAGGTCTGAAAAGGGTTGGTTGTATTGGTTTGTTCTCAAATTCTGGCTCAGTTCTGGAGCATTAACATGCCTATCTTTTCAATCACAATCACATAACTGCAAATATGACTCTCAGTATATTCTTTACACAGCAACTGTGATTAGTTGCTTTTGCTATTGTAAAAGAGTTGTAGTATTTAGTTTTTAGTACAGCAAAGTATAGTAAGCCAATGGTTCCATGAACACATATAAATGTTTGGAATTTCATAAGGCTTCTTGCAAGCTCTTCTGACATTTTCAAGGCCACATTTTCATTTGGTTAGGGTCAGGTCTGCTACATGTCCCCTGTTGAAGGCCAGGCTTTATGAGCAACATAGCTAATTAATAATGTTTTTGTTAATTGTGCCACTTTTGGCATTCCAGTAATTCATAAGCAAAGAGCAACACTAATTGGGAGCGCATTGTCGTGCTGGCTTGGTGACGGGAGATATTAATGAATGCAGAGGTGCTGATGGGATGTGCTAATGACCTTAGCTGCTCCTCAGTAGAGCTGCATTGTATATAGGACATTAGAATCGGAAATGCATGCTTGTAGGGCAGTGTGTATCTAGAGCAGTGATATATATATATATATATATGATTGTTAAGGAAATAGTAGGCTCCATATATGGTATATTAAATCCTAATTAGGTGAGAAGGTCAACAAACCGATGACCAGCCTTGTTGGGAAGCCGTCTTTGTTCCTATTGTTCCTTTCCTCAGGCTTCTTTTGTGAGGTATTGAAAAGATGTGACCACAGCCTACCGGGGCATTGCTGAATTATATAGATGATACAGCAGTAATTGTATTCTATCTGTGGTCACTGCAAAGTGACAATGTCATTATAAAATGCCATGTACAATCAATAAGATTTAATTTGAAAGATATACGCCTGAGCATTCAGGGCAAGTAGGAGGACAAGCCCCCTCTCTGTGACCTTAGACTGTCCTATTGTCTTCTTCCCTTACATAAACTAGCCTGAGAGTTCCTGGACTTGAATGGAACATTTCCGTATTGTTTGTGCAGGTTTGATGTTAGATGAGACTTTAATTGCAATTTTAGATCTCCATTTGTAACCCTCTGCCAGCCAATGTCCTGTGCTGTATATTCTAGTTCACCTCTATCAAAGTTTTACCTTAGAAAACATTTCCATAGTCTTGTTATTACAAGTGGTTGGTTTGTAAATGCATAGGCTTCTGACTAGTGAATATTGTGGTAAAATTAGGTACCTCGGCTTATAATCGGGACGGCTTATACTCGAGTATATACGGTAGCAATAAAGCCTACTGAGACCTCAAACAAAGAGCCAACACATTAATAATACAAAAAATATCACCTTTAATTATATAGGTCTACCTATATAATTAAAGGTGATGCTTTTTTCATTATTAATGTGCTGGCTCTTTGTCTGAGGTATCTCCGCTACTGAGAGGGCTTTATTGCTATATTGTCTTGTTGGGAGTTTTATAAGCCTTAGACAAAGAGCGTTAGGCAAATATTTATTCTTGTTTAAATTAACAACTGTATTCTGAGCTGCTTTGACCATCTGAGCTTGCCATATGCCCTCTTCTTTTCTTGGATAGTTTCAGTATTTTTACTAGACTTGCTTGCCTGCATTGTATAATTTTAGTGATTAGACGATAGCATTTATGTTGCTTGGATCACAATTTTCTGTGCCCCCAATCTATGCAGCAAAAGTCAAAATGAAGAGTAAGATGGGGCTGAGTGAAGCATGAAAACCTTACTTCACATTGTTTTTAGAAAAGCCTGAGATCATTTTCTTGCCTCATGGTAGGAACCCACCTGAAAATAAAAACATGGTGAGGGTTAAATTCCTAAGTCATATATTCATCTTAGTCTCAACTTGTTTTAATAAATATTTATAATTGAGAATTCAAGCAAGGATTGTCGTTGGCTTTATGCCATGCCAGCATCAGAGATTTTCAGAATAGCACCAGCCAGAAAACATTGCAGCTGTGTTAAAGTTCAAAAATCCAGTTTGCCATAATCTAAACACATATGAGATTGGTCTACTTCCTGATATCTGTCCTGTGCAACATCTTCTCCCTGTGTGTGATGTATCACTGGATTCATCCATCAATCTGGTTAGTGGCTGTGAACAATTTATTAGTACTGATGCGTTGATAAAGTAGGTGTTCTGTTATATGAACAACAGCAGACATTAAGAAGCCTACGGTAGTTGTGTTTTGGTAACAAAGTAGTACTTTACCCCACCGCAGACATGTAACAAAAGTGGTGTTAGATCCCCAATTCTCCATGATGTCAAAAATACCTCTACCCTTTATGTAAGAGGAATGTGGAACTACATTTTGCATGGCAGAAGCTAAATATTAGTGGCCAGAGGGAGTGATTAGAGATGAAGATTAGATCCCTTATCCACCTTATATTTTGAAATTCTGCCACAGGCCAGCAGGATCGCATCCCCACATTGCAGGACATCTTCAATTCTGTACTGGGTCATTCTACCACTGCAGAGCAGAGTTTCTTATTGTCAGAGCTCATATAGCGGTAAGTCCTAGAAAACTAGGCCCCTCCAAGCCCAGGGAAGTCATTTGTAGACTGCATTATTTTCACATCAAGGAAGATAGAATAAAAGCTGTTCTTTCCAAAAACCCAGATTGAGTTTGGTGGGGAGCACATCTCCTTTCTTAATGACCTGTCCTAATACACCCTGGCTTAATAAAGAACTATCCGTCCCTTGCTTGATGCCTTCAAAGTGATGGATATCCCATATAGATGGGATTTCCTCTTTCAATTACAAGCAGGCTACAACTGCCAAACTATAGTCTTCAGATGTATTGAGGATCTCCCTTCATTCCTGCAACAATTGGGTCTTCCTGAGATTGATCTTCCACTTAGGTAAACTAACAACCTCCTGCACTCCCTGGCAGGATCCCCAGATCAATTGAAAGCCAAGTCTTTATTCAAGACTCTCTGGTGTTGTGTTGTGTGCAGCACTTTATCACCCTTCCCCTTTCCCACATCGTTGCCCCAACCCCCTCCAGTTGCCTCTCTATTCCTCTTCTTACTATGCCCTCTTTTTTTATTCTCTCGTACTCTTCACCTCACCATGATTTCTCCACATTCCCATGAGATCGTATCTTCTCTAACTAGGTACCTGGATACAACACATGCTCCCACGGAGAGAGATGGGTTAAGAGTCCACTCTTGGTATAGAAATTACACACATATCACACTTTTTTTCTTTATTAACCCCTTCGTGACGGGAGACGTACAGTGTACGTCCCGGCACTTTGTGCCTATATGACTGGCCACGTACACTGTACGTGACGAGTTATATCAAGCTTTGTAATGCTGGTAACAGCTGATTCTCAGCAGTTACCAGTCATTAATGAATGCCTCAGTACAGAGGCATTCCTTAATGAAATAATTAAGCTTTTTGTAAAAGCTTCTTCCTTTCATTAATGAAAGAATGAAGCCGTTAAATGCAAATACAGTACAGCAATTTGCGATCCTGTATTTGACAGCTGAAAATAGCAGAGAGGTAGCAGTGACTCACCTCTCTGCTATTTGTTTTGACAGCTCGAGAGCCCGATGTTTAGATACATTTCACTCAAAAGATACAATGTATATCTTTTGAGTGAAATGTATGAGGTCTCTAGGCACGATCAAAGAGCTTTTAGTGAGATCTGAATCTGACTAAAGTCAGGATCAGTCTCTAAGGTTATTATTAGCTGTTCCTAAGTTTGGAGCAGCCTAATAGCCAAAAATGTAAAAAAAAAAGTTATTTGGAACCGAGTAACATCTTTGATGACTTGGAATCTTACATTTGATATACTTTTATTTTATTTCTTCTGTACAATGTTGTTATTCTTTTCAAAACATAATAAAAATCGATCAAACATCACTTCAAATCCTTCTGTGTATTGCATTCTTTCTCTTTGCTATCTGTTCGTCCTGGACAAGTTCAGTTGTAAACATTAAAAATACTGGCTATTTGTGAGGCTTCATTGTTTTGTTCTGCTTTAATATAGATGATGTTCATTAAGTAAAACATAGGCTTGCCTGTAAAGCCAATTGCCAATAGTGAAATTGCTGAGGATAAATATTATGAGACAATCATTTACAGCAGTGAAAAAAAAAATGGGTGTCTTAATGATGAGCAGACAGTATAAAAGGTTTGTTTATCAGACATTTGGTACTTGGGGATCTCATTAATATTATATTTATGGTTACAATTTTTTTTTCCTATTTTTTTTCCACTTAACTTTATTGCTATCACATAGGGGGGTTAGAAAACCCCCTTATGTGATAGCAAAATATGTGACAGGTCTTCTTTATGGAGACATCAGGGGTCTCCAAGACCCCTAATGTCACCTAGGACCCCCCTGAAGAAGCTGATGAAGCAGAGATTTGCTTCATCAGCTTCTCTCCAGCATCTGAACCTGGAGAGTGACACAAGAATGCAGAAGTGATGTAATATACATGAGTTCCGCATTCTGACGTGATCGCTTGTATATTAACGGGCATCGCTGCCCGTTTTGAAATCATAGATTTTCTAGTTAGCTCCTGGCCGGCCGTTTCTTTACAACGGCCGGCTGGGAAGTGGTTAAAGAACTTACACACATTGACCAAACATCTCCCTTAAGGTGGCCATACACCTGACGATTATCGTACGATAATCGTGGGAAATCCCGCGATTGTACAATAATCGTCAGGTGTATGGAAGGCGTGCGACCGTTTCTACTGTACGGTCGCACGTCTTTTGTCTTACGAGCATGTTTAAAAACCTGCCGAAAATCGTAAGATTTTCGTCGGGTTTGTGGCGTGCTTATAAGACAAATGCTGCATTGGCCGGTGTGCGCAAGCGCACACTGCCCGCTCAGCATTGCAGTCATTGGAAGCCCTCCCCTCAGCAGGGCGGGCATGCGATGATCGCAAGTATGATCTGCCTGTCCAAGATGGGCAGATCGTACAAGCTTTTAATTGGCTTACAACCATCGCAAGACGAAAGTCTTGCGATGGTTGTAAAGTGTATGGCCAGAAGCTGCTGTCTGGTTGCTATGGGCATCACAGACAGTTCTACAATGACAGTTAGCTCAAGTACCATTGTGGGTAAAAAGATAACATTCTCTTGCTAAATAATTAAGTCACAGATAATATATTTTCAAATTCTAAAAAGAGAAATTGATATGGGGTTTGGGCTTATCAGTTTGAGATGCTTCTTTCAGAATTCACTGTCAGGTTAATTTGACCTTTAGTTGACATATCTAAAGCTGTATAGGTAAACACAAATTTAGAATTAAATACATTTTTGGAAATGGCTACAATAAAAAACAAAAACAAATTGTAGCTGTTGTATAAGAGAAATCATCTTGCCAGCACGACAACACCCCCAGTAGGTGTATAAGAAAAGTAGGCATACTTCCTCCCCAGCCTGCAATGCAGTGCCTCAGTGACCTATTGCCAGGTAATAACTGTGGGACGTGCCTTAACGTATGCAAATATGTGGGAAATGGAGGCCCTGACAAGTGATTTTATTAAAAACTGGTTTGAGACCACACCTTATGCCCATTGCCAGTGTGTAGTTTTTCTCGATTTTTTGTCCTTGATGGGGTTCTTTATGCGTCAGTTTCACTATTTTCTTGTACAGGACATTCGAGCCATTTGAGCTCTACTGAGGTGGGCCAAAAGCAAAAAAAAAGCCTTACTTTGAAGTATTTTCTGGTCATTTGGGACACACTTAACCATAACCTGATACAAATTATCTGTATCACCATAAGCAGTGTGTTACGGACCGATTCTGGCCGGAACGCATTGCCACGCTTTGCGGTCGGCTCACTTTTTTGCCGGGCTGGAGGGGGTGTGACCTCCAGCCGCAATGCGATCACCCGCACGGGATCGCAAGGCACATTGTGCCTGTACTGCGGTCCGATCAAAATGCTGCAAGCACTATTTTGATAGCACCGCACCGGACCGCACTGCAGGCACAATGTGCCTTGCGATCCCGTGCGGGCGAGTGCATTGTGGCCGGAGGGCGTGACTATGATGCCATTCACTTCAATGGCCCACCACGCCCCCTCCAGCCCGGCAAAAAAGTGAGCCAACCACACTGCGAAGCAGTGCTTTCCGGCCAGAATGGGACCAGAACGCACTGCTTATAGTGAGAACTATCCCTTAGCCGAGTAATCGAACAGCAGTAGTGAAATGCATGCTCTAGAGCACCCTAAGACCCAGGGTATTCAGTCTATTAATGTCTTCTAGCTCCAAAGTTAGAAATTTGGTCCCTGGCACCTCACCATTAATCAGTAAGACCTCCTATCACAAGAAGCGATCAATATTACAGTGCTAGAAGCAGAAGTAGGCTTGCCAAAACATAACTTGAGAACTTCTTTCTCTTGCCCTTCCATACCAATACACCAGGTCAAAATCAGGTACTCAGACTGTTTGCATTTAAAAGAGACATTTGATGGTGTATTAATGATTAACGAGCTGCATTAATTTGTGTCTTATATCTGCCTGTAGTTTGTCTTTAAACTAAAACTCAATATCCAGTGTGACTGGATTACATTTCTATCTTTCATTGCATCTGAAGAAATATCTGTTGATGTTCTATTTGTTCAGCTTACTTTTTGTTCACTTTTGGGTCGGGTGTATAGCAAAAGTTTTGATAAAGAAGATAATGATATGCATTGGTAAATGAAAGGTTTCTTATGTTTTTTTATAGCAACATCTGTTTGCAGTGCATGGTACACAAGGTGGTTTAGTAATGATAAGGATGTACTGTTCCAACATCAAGCCTTTCTGTACAAGGCTTTCTAAATATCATTGATGCTTATAAAAATGCATTTTCTTCCAGCACAATGGAGACAAACGCCTTAGTGAGGTGCCTTATCTATAGCCATTTCAGGGCAACCTGAGAAATAATTACTATCATTAACCTCAAGGGTGGGGGTGGGTGGAGGGGGCCATGCTTTGATTAACTCTTTTTATACTGTGGTCATCTTGCACTGGGCATGAACATACAGAGCTTTTTTTTAAAATTATTATTAGAATTAGGTTATTAGAATTAAGAGTACTGCTTTGCCTATTGTACTGTGTGTATATGGGTACCTTAAAAAACATATGTCATTAAAAACATTAATTAATGTTGATAAAATTCTATGTGTTTCTATCAATTTTCTCTATTTAGAGTGTGCATTTTTTTTTTCCATTTTTTTTTCTTTTGTATGGCTTGTCATTCGGTCAGCCTTGGGTTTTGCATTAAAAAATCAATTTATTTGTTCATGTAGTGATGTGAGCTTTTCTTTTCCTTGTCCCAAATTCAAAGCTCTTTTATGTGTGTACTCTGCAACAGTCATATCTAAAGTCTCCCTTAAGCTGGCCATACACCTTACAATTATCTGCTGATTTTCTGTGGTCAAATGGAAAAGGTGCAACAGATTCCTCCATCTACACTTAACTGTGTGGATGGAGTAATCTCCACCTTGGCCAATCTGTTGCACTTTTTCCATCTGACCACAGAAAATCTGCAGATAATTGTAAGGTGTATGGGCACCTTTAGACATGGTCCCAAACTAAGCTGTCCCTTACTATTGCCTAAAACACACTAATAGGTGGAACACAGTACTTAAGTAGGCACAGTGTCTACAATCCTAATCTGCTTAATCGGTTTTGTCAATGATATCAGCTATTCATATCACAGCTGAAAATCTCATCAGAAAATGTTTAATCACTTGCAGTCCACCCGTTGTATAAAAACGGATGGACGGCTTGCTCTTTAATATGGGTTTCCGTAAATAAAATGCTTTTTTTTCCTGCTCATGCGCAGGACAAGGAGAACATTTTTTTTTACAGCCAGTGACGTCTGTTACATACAAGCATTCAGGTAGCTATGGAGCGACAATTGTGCCACACATGTTAAATATCACCGCAAACATCTGAGTGTGAGCAATAATTCTAGGGCCATCAATCACTGTTAACACTAAATTGATGAGCAATAAAAGCTTTTAAAGCGTTGCCTAGGGGCAATTTTGGCTATATAGTTTTTTTGCGGTTTCACAGGCGCACACAGTTTTATGCCTTAACATGTTTAGTGTTTATTTACTCAACAGGACACCATCTTTTATATTTTACCCAAAACATTTGCTAATAATTAATGTTTCATAACATACGTAGGAAAAACAGGTTTAAAAAAAATAATTTCGGTACTCTTTTCTTATATAGTAAAAACTCAGTGTTGATTAAATACCACCAAAAGAAAGCTTTTTCTGTCCCAAAAAATTATATAAAATTAATTTTGGTATTCGATTGCATGACTGAAAAAAGAATTGTCAAAGTACCTCAGTGCTGAATACTAAATAATGGCCTGGACAGGAAGGAGGTTTAACACCACGGTCTTCAAGTGGTTAAAGAATGCTTTTGTAATAATCTTGTCATCAGGGAAGACTCTGATGTGAAGACAGAGAAGTTGGAGACTTCCATCAGAGCCTTAGGGGGTGATTTACTAACCTAAACACACGCACGCTAATCACAGGTGCGTGTGATTTTCACACAGCAAAACGTATTTATCAACCAAAAAGTCTCTAAAAGCATATTTCCACTAATGCCATATATGGAAAAATCATGCACATGATGCATATATAATGCTGCTTCACAGTTTAGACAAAAATGGTTAGCTCATGCATTTACATTCCTGCATTCATCAACGCAAGCAACACAATGTAGAGCTAATTTACACAACATCACCTTGCAATTCATGCTTGGCTTTGCACAACACACCTGCTGGGTGTGTACACACTACAAAGGTGTTTAGATTCCACCCATAGATCATGCTGGGAGGGAACACACTACCGAGGTGTATACATGTTCGTGGTGTGTTTATAAGGTTAGTAAATCAACCCCTTAGTATCAGTGTTTTGCTTCCTGACAGATTCTATTTCACAAATTTAGGTAAACAGTGTAGATAGCATATAGAAGCAGAAATAACAGATTGTTAGGGTTACTATAAAGTAAAGGATACATCATAAGGTGGTTACCCAATAGTTTAAGAGCATGTGTCGATGGGCTTTGGGATTGTGTTACAAGCACCATGTTAACATTAGTTTAAAATGCTTCTGCGCTCATTCAGAATTTATTGACAAGTGCATTTGACCACCTTCTGGCCTACAATTGACCTGCTTCAAGTGGAATTTGCATTCCCATACACTCAAGGTGCCCATACACCTTACGATTATCGGACGATTTTCGTATGCGATCGACTTTTCGGCCGATAATCGTATGTGTGCATTGCAGTGTCCGACCGACAGTACTGTACAATTGTACGACTTTTGACAGTCAAGCATGTTTGAAAACTTTGCTAGATCGTACAATTTTCTTAAGGTTGCTGGCGTTTCCGTCCGTCAAAAGTCGTACGATCTACACTGCACTTGCGCTAACGAAAATACGGCAAATCAATTACCGCATTTCGTCCAGGTGCTTTTAGTTAATTACGGCTAAATTAATCTTGCGATCATCAGGGCAGGATGGGGCTGCTGTACGAAAATCGTACGACTATTCGATCATCGGACGAAAAGTTTCGTCCGATAATCGTAAGGTGTATGGGCACCTTTAGAGTATGGGAATGCTCAGGGTGAAAAAAAAACTTGAGGGTGAGACAATCAAAAATTTCACCAGTCAGCATGACTGGACTATAGCCTTGCAATTTATGTAAAAAAAAATTAGGGACAGATAGAGCTTTCTTTTGGAGGTATATAATCACCACTGGGGGGTGTTTTTTTTTTTACTATATAATGAAAAAAGTACCATAAATGTAAAAAAAACAAAGTTTCCCTACGTTATGTTATAAAACATTTATTCTTACCCATATTTTTAGTAAAACATAAAATTCGGGGTCACGTCGGGTAAATAGACACCAAACATGTCAAGCCTTAAAATTGCGTGAGCCCGCAAAATCGCAAAAAACGCCCATAGGCGATGATTAAAACGCTTTTACTACTCATTAGTTTAGTGTTATCAGTGATTAATGGCTCTAAAATTATTGCTCTCACTCCGACGTTTGCGGCGACATTTAACATGTACGGCCCAAAACATTTTTTTTGATTCTTTAATTTTATTGCTATTACATGGGGTGCTAAGAAGCCCCCTATGTAATAGCCAATTTACATGACAGGTCCTCTTTATGGAGACATCAGGGGTCTCCAAGACCCCTAATGTCACCTTGGGACCCCCAGAGAAGCTGATGAAGCAGAGATCTGCTTCATCAGCTTCTGTAGCTGGAGAGTGACACTGAATGCAGGAAGTGATGTAATCTACATCACTTCCTGCATTCTGGGACTGAGAGGAGATCAAAGGGAGTTTGTATACTGAACTCCCTTTGATCTCCTGTCACAGAGCTGTGACGGTCCAGGCCGCATCGGGCACAGTGGATCTTGGGACCGGCAACAGCACTGACAGCTGCTGATACAAGCGATCGAGCGTCTCTAGAGACGCCTGATCGCTTGACTGTAACGCTCCCGTTGTAATTACACGTTGCAATTGTAAGCTGCTCATCGGGCTCCACTGTCCTCTCGTCGCGGACAAGTGGATTTTTCAAGCCCTGGAATGCTAATCTTGCTTGAAGCGAACAAAAGTCCTTCGACATATAATTGTAACATGACTTTTCCAAAATTGGGCCTAATAGGAGTTCTACATTAGGTAGAGGAGGCATTGGTATATCATTATTTGTCAGTGCTGGGAACCTGATTCTGGTAGTGTTCAATGTGGATTTTTATACTGAAAAAATATACATGCCTCCTGGCCCCACATCCTAATCTTTGTTCTGACCCTAACACTTTACCAGCCCTCGCCAAAATGCTAAACTTACTTCTGAATTGACTCTTAACCTCTCATTAACATTTACCACTAAACCCTTAACATCACCCTGATACTTAATCCTTAGCACCTAAACTGACCCCAACACTTAACCTCTAATGTATCCAAACTCTAATCCTTAACTTAATCTATCACCTAAAGTATCAGTAAAGTTCAGTTCGGATATAAAATTGCTAGATGAGTTCCCCACCCTTCTCCTACCTAATTTTCCACTACACAGATCTCAGAGGCCGCATGGACAAGCCTCCCAGTGCCTGGCCTTGCTGCAAGGCAACGGGTGTTTAAATGCATTTTGACCAGGAGCCTGTGCTTAAGTGGGCAACAGGTTCAATAAAGGTGAAAGGGAGACCCAAGACAGCTTTTAATTGCACACAGTGGCTGCATTGTTTGGCCATGCACAATTAATTGCTGTTTCATGTTACCATGTTGCTTATACAAAAGGGCGCCCATTGTTAAATCAATTAATGATTGATTGCTAGCCTACCTTGTTTAACTGTAGGCAGTTTTGGTTGCACAACTGAGCTACTAAAAATCCCTTCTGTTGCTTAGTCCTAATGTATACACACTTTAGACCTTACTGATGATCTGCTACTTTTTTGCCCTTTATATGTGTCACGGGATTTTTCTTACAATTAATAAAGGGGATACTGATAAAGGGTTGTCACCATCATATAACTACAAAATCACTTTAATTGACCTATTAAAATCTCATCTTTGAAGAAATTATGTTTCTGTTTAACATCTCTCTCTCCTCTTGTGTTCTTTCTTCAACCCATCCTGTCGTAATTTAATCTAACATGCAACATCATTTGTCTTTTACAAAAAATGTATCTGGCAAATTGGATGTTTGTGGAACAAGGAGATTATACCAAAAGTTTTCTTTGTTGTTTTATCACTGCTGTGTACTTTACAGCTTGTAGATGGCCATATATAGTGTGAGGATTCGCTTCAAATGGTAGCGCATTCAGTACACTGCCGCTCACTTTTCACTTTGTAAGGGCTTCTTTGCTCACTTTTATTAACGCTCAATTCAAAAGAAAAGTCCATACATGTGTTCCCTCGCAGGGGTTTTCAAACATAAAGAACTGTTTTCTGTCACAACAACAACAGTTTTCAGTCTCACCGACTTCAAGTTGGTCCTTTAACTTAAACGTCCACTGGCCACACAAGCATGTCTTTTCACCACACAGGAAGACTGCTCGTTGGCCGCAGAGGCGGATTGCCACTCAGGCTGCTCCCACACAGGCAGATTGCCACCCAGGCTGCTGCTTTGCCACACAGGCAGATTGCCACACAGGCTGCTGCTCCCCAGTCCACCAGCCACACAGACTGGTTCTAGGGTGGGGCCCTTCTCTTAGGAGGCTGGGACTTCTTGTAGAGGCCCTAACAAGTCAGCTAGCTTCAGCTGGGCTTGTTACCTCCGACCCTCCAGCCCTCCCAGCACTCCCCTTAGAGGAAGAACTTCATTAGTACACCTGAACACAGACATCCCCACCTGCCTGCGGCCACAATAGGTATGCAGCATGGACCTAGTGTTTATTGTGATGAGCTAAGCTATTCATTTCATCTTGCATCTCATGATGACTATAACACTTGTTTTCCATTCGATAAATTCCTGAACCCCATGACGCTCAATTGTACATGCTGCTATTTTATCTTTCCTCTTGGTTATATTGACCAAAGTGCATCAGAGAGAATGAAAAATTTTGCTTCAAGCTTTCATCTGCTTTCTTTCGAATTCTGCAGGGGAAAACTGTTTAAGTAAGATAGGGTAAAATGAGCACTGAAGAAGGTTGCTGTATGCTGAATGAAAGCTGGACAGATAATTACATGTTGGGTCTTCCAAAGAACTAGTACTTCTGATTTATTTTTCCTTCCATCTTTTTTTTGCGACTGTCCCATCTTTGAAGTACGTTTTTTTCACCTGAATATTAAAGAAACCGCGGCTGTGCTACGCCACAGGCACACATTTCTATTTTCCCCCACAAAAAACCCTGCAACTTGCATTCTTACATGCCTTTTCAGGATGATATTCTTGTAAATCAGTGCAGGATCTAAAATAAAAGATGAATACAATATTAAATCAGCACAAAAGCATGCTCAATTTAATATGCAGTATAGCTATCACTTTAGTGGGTTTTTACCAAAGTTGCTCCTTCATCTGACACAATATTTCAGGATTCCTTAATAGGTTTAACAACAACAACAACAACTTTATTTAAAGTTATTATATTTTTAGCAAAACATTCATAAACCTGACTGTAAGCCACTTTTACTTTTTTTTTAGACACTTTTACCCAGAAAATAAGCTTGCAAACCATTTTGATCACTACATGACAGCTGTAATTTTGGCATACCCCTGCCACATCAACTGGAAAATCTACCTATTTAGAGCCCTTTCACATTGGCATTCCGATCAGGTCTACCTGCCCGTTTTTCCGGTGGATCAGATCGGATCAATGTTAATCTGTGGGCAGCTGGATCTAAACATTCGATTACCCCCCAACTCTGGCCACGTCTGGAAAACCAAAAAGAACAGAGTTCCATTTTGGGGGACCTGATCATTGCAGATTGGGGATAATTTCATATAAACAGACTCATGTCCATTTACATCCCACTCCCCATAGACCAACATGGTTTCGGTAACTGACACGGTGACAACCGTTCCAAACTGCTCCGATCAGCATGGAATCCACACATGCATCCCTTGCTGATTGGAACTGATGGTGCCTATGTTAAAGAGGCCTTATATGTTGCTGAGGTAGTACATTGCTTTGTGGGAAGGTGGAGGAGGCATTGGCTACAACTTTTCAGAGAGTTTATGGTTAGGGTCTCTTGTATAGAAGCGGCTTAAAAAAAAAAAAAAAAGTATCTGTAGACTTTTTGGGGTGTCCACTTTTAGGCAACAATGTCAGTTTTCTATAATAGACTTGTTTTGAGCACACTAAATATAACTCGCCTACCCATGTCTCAAATAAGTGTGTTTGGATATTTATGTCCGCTTTCTGAAATCACAAAGATGAGGTTTAAATAGGCTTTTTTTCTTTAGTGAAGATGTACAAGTGCAGTTAGAAGTTTATGAATCCTTATGAATCAGTCAGGCAGATAGTTAACACATTGGAACAATTCTGCAGGTTGTTTACCCTAGAAGGGAGGACATCAGATAGGATCAGTACAAAGGCATCTAGTAAAGTATTTACACAGGTGTACCTCAGGCATCTTTTCTACATGATAACACTTGTGTTCATGAGTGTACTACTCAGACTAATAATGTTCATGGAAGGGTACCACTAACTAAAACAGCATTGAAGGCAGCCTATGCCAGCATTGCCAAAGACTACTGTGTGGACAGTAGGGACCAAAAATGATCTTTATGTTAAATGTACCCCATTTTATGTTTGGAGAAAATCCAGCACTGCATAGTAAACCAAAATATCTAATCCCAATTATGGTGGAAGAGCATTATGGTGTAGGACAGTTATGCTGCCTCAGAGTCTGGGTGACGTGAAGTTGCAAAGGAACTAGGGATGTCCCGGCCCGATACAAGGCATTTTGACAAGTACTTGTACTTGTCAAAATGCCCCGATGCCTAGCGCCGAAGCTTGGGCTTTTTTTTATCTTACTTACCTCGCCGAGCGTAGCATCACTGCTGCTCCAGTGGGCGGAGCTCCAAGCGGGGTCATCTGGCAGTCTTCGTCCTAATTTAGGTGGCCGGAGACTGCCAGGTGACCCCGCTTGGAGCGCCGCCCACCGAAGCAGCAGTGACGCGATGCTCGGTGAGGTAAGGTAAGTAAGAATGATCATTTAATCCATTCATGTTAGCAGTGCAGAATTGTATATCTATATGTACTGTACATATACAGCACAAATGTCCCGTACATTGCAGCATTAGATTTACAATGATCCCCTGCTAACATGAATGGGTTAAATGATCCGTAGTACAACTACATGTTATGTACTATGGATAATGATTTAACCTATGCATGTCAGCAGGGGATAATTGTAACTCTATTACTGCAGTGTACAGGACATATGTACTGCAGATCATGATTTAACCCATTCATGTTAGCAGGGCAGAATTGTGAGCGCCTCCCACAAGCTGAATACCGAGATGCGATGAAGCGATCCTGCCCAGCGCCCACTGCGAGAGGCACCGCGTGAGGCAACAGGGATCGGAGTGAAACTGTGAGTGAGGGAAGCTGGGATGGGGCTGGCTGTAAATCTATTGCTATAGTGTACTGGACGTGTGTAATGTATATGTAGTACATATATACAGCACATACCTCCACTACACTCCAGCAATAGATTTACCATTCTCCGCTGCTAACATGAATAGGTTAAATCATGATCCATAGTACATAACATGTAGTTGTATTATGGATCATTTAAAGTTCCTGTCCCTTTAAGAAAAAGTATCGGTAATTGGTATCGGCAAGTACATGAGGGGAAGTACTTGTACTTGGGCCTGAAAAAGTGGCATCGGGACATCCCTAAAAGGAACCAATAAATTCCAAGCTGTGTCAGGAAATTCTTTATCAGAATGTCAAGGCATCTCTCTGTGATGTAATTTGGGTTAGGCAATATAACAGTCTAAAACAATAGAATGATTTATGTACTATCTCTTAAACAGAAACAAGTTGGCAGCTCAGCCTAACTGAAAGGCTATGCTGTGATATAAAGGAGTTTTTTTTAAACAAAACATACAAAAAGTATACATGCATATGAAAGGAAACCAATTCAAATACAGCAATAGATCTCATTTGCTTGAAGCTAGTACTTAGAAAGAAGGTTACACTCTTACTTAATTTAAGGGATTACATTTGCATTATTCTTGATTATTTAAAAACAATGTTCAATATAGATTTGATGTTGTATGAGTAAAAGCAAACTTTTCCCGCCACTGCTTACTTTTGCTTTGAAAAGCCTAGTTTTCTACTTGTCATGCTAATCCAACAGCTGTAATACTTACTAAATCACTGACTAGGAAAAAGTCTGCAGATCGGGAGTTCTGACCTTATTTCCTTCTTTCCTGTTACAGGTCAGTTATAATAAGAATAAGTATTAAAGCTATTGGATAAGAACCACAGCTAGCTTCTTGCTTTTTACAAAGCAATTGAATACGTGTTTAGCTTAGTGCAGGTTTTCTTTAATAAGACTATCTTTATTATTACATATCTTATTACTATTTTTATTATTTTTTTACTAGTTACAATAAAATTGTGCATTACCCTCTGTTCCTGAAAAGGGCACAGTGATCTCTGTCTGTTCTCCCTGCTCAGGGTCACCCAATGTTTTAATCATCATGATACCGCCTTTGTCAAGAAAGGGCACATTTGCTGTCTTTTTTTAATAAATCAAAGTCCAGTTTCCAATACAACACTAACTGATACCCCAGCTGCACAAACAAGAAGCTGCTTATTTCAATGTGTTGAATACAGTAGACTACATAAATACAGAACATAACAGAGCTCACAGTGGTAATGTTCCTAACAAAGGTCACATAGATCTTCTCCAACTCCCCAATATAGCACATAACAGGAAATGCTTTATTTAATTAAGTCATTCTCATTGAACTGGACAGTTGTATTATCTGTTGCCATTGTAGTATGCAGCTAATGCTGTTGTGTTAGTTTTATGTCCTTTTTTTCAAAATGTGCTATTGATTTCTGGCACAGCTTCAAGAAACCCTGTCGTGGGAGAAATATGAAAGCTGCCACTGCAACATTGATCCCCTGGTTTCGGAATATTCTGAGAAACTGGCCCAGAACAAGTATGCCGATCAGGGGTTTTGACTTTACCTGACTTCATCTATTGCCTGCTTAAGATCTGTGACTTGGAAATTATTGATGTCATAGGCAGTCAGGCAGCTTAATTTTTCAGAAGCAGGTTTCGAAATGGCAAACAACATCTTTGAAGCTTCCTGGAAGATTGTTGGTCTATTATCCAAAGTTGGTTAGGTGTTTCTGTTATGGCAATAAATAAGTCATTAACACCATTTCCTTTAGGAAATTACTTGGGACTCGTCAGATTTTTTCCAATCCTAAAATAAGTATACCTGTTCACTGAATGTTGAAAAAGTAGAAATGGAATAAGAGTGCTTGTATGCAATAACTTATTGACACATTTTTTCATCGTTTCAGTTAGAGGTACACCGAAATGAAAATTTCAAAACCGAAACGAAACCGAAATTTAAAAATGTCAGGCCGAAACCCGAAAATGGTTTTTATTTTAACTTTCTCAAATGTTTTCAAATATTTAATTTTTATTAATTTTTTTATAAACTTTCTAATTTTTTTATATTTGTATTTATTCATTTTTTTTATTAAATATTTTTATTTTTTACTTTACTTTTAGGGGCTTTGGGGAAATATTAGGGGTCTAAACAGAGCCCTGATATTTCCCTTTTAAAATAGAAAAAGAGATTGAGAACACAGAGTCCTCAATCTCTTTTTCTGCAGCCCCAGCTATAAATGAACAGGAATCCTCTACACTGAGTGTTCCTGTTCATTCATAACATGTGAACATAGTGTGTTTACTATAACCACAATCATGAAAGAACAGGAGGAGGATCACTTCCCATTCTTTCATAATTGAGGATATAGTAAACATGCTATGCCCTCAATTATTTACAAACACTCAGCGATCATTGATCGCTGAGTGTTTGCACTTGTCTCCTTCCTGACACGCTGTCACAGGAGGCTGAGCGAGCGGTGCAGGAAGGAGAGCTCGGCCTCCTGTGACAGTGCTGCAAGCTGTCTCCGCCCACACTGCTCTTCTCTGATCTGTGACAGGAGGCTGGGCGGCGTGGGAGGAGAGATGCCGGCCACTCACAACGCTCTCCTCCCGCAGTGCTCGACCCCCTGTGATAGTTTCTCTCCTCCCCGCTGGGGCACAGAGCAGCACCCAGCAGAGAGGAGAGAAAGAACGGATGCACCGCTGCATTGGCCAGAAAATGACACTTTCGGCATTATGCCAAAAGTGCCATTTTCGGCCGATGTTTCGGCGGCTGATATATCGGTGCATCCCTAGTTTAAGTCTTTGAGCAGATTGATGTACCCCATCCCTGGCTGACCAGCTTGCCGTGCCTTAACATTTCTGTGTTAAGTTCCCTTAAAATTACCCTGTCCTCGATTTAGCACCACAGTGTTCCTGAAACAAGGACATTGTACCTGGATATCTTAGTGCTCCACATCCCTAGCTTAGCAGTGCTGTCTCATCAAAAACAATACTTTGTTGTATCACTGATTTAGCAGCATTCCTGTAAATACCATAGTACCTACAGCTCTAGCTCAGTAGTGTCTTTCAAAATATTTTCCAGTTCCCAATGTTACTCTGCTGGATTGAGAGCCTTCCAAGACTTTTGCTTCCTACCGAAGAATCAGACCACCCTCCCAGGTTGCTTACTCAGTAAGGCAGTTCAGAACAAGATGACAATTAATCACACAGCAAAAATGTCAAAAGTGTGTCAGTCATTTACGAACAGAAACTAAAAACAAGCTCAGTCATGAAGGGGTTAAAGAGCTGCAGATGAGGCAGTAAAGGTAACTCCTAGTGGATCAACGCAATTACTCTTCTAACAGCTCTTGTCTTTTGTTTTACAATTGTTGAGATAAGTTATCAACCAATCAGTGAGTGCTTTGTTTGCACTAAGTCAGCTGACTCACAGATGTGCACTGTAAGAGGGAGCATTAAAGCACAACAATTGTGTAGCACTGCAAAGCAGGATATGTTGATGAAACAATTTTGTGGGATATATTTTGTTAATCTTTAAGTCAATTTCCTGATGAATCATGTGATTATTGTAAAAACTAATGGTCAGAATATATAATATAATACAATTTGAGATGCACCGAAGTTTCGGCTGACGAAACATATCAGCTGGAAATGGCACTTTTTTGCAAAATCACGAAAGTACCATATTTCGTCCGCAATTGCTGTGCATTCCTAGTTTTTCACCTCCCCACCGGGCGCTGCTCTGTTTCTGCTCTGACACAGCGCAGCGTCCAGCGGGGAGGAGTGAAACTGTCAGGAGGCCAATTGGTGCAGGGAGGAGAGCGCTGTGAGCCGGGATGTCACAGGAGGCTGAGCTCTCCGCCCCGCTTAGCCTCCTGTGACAGATCAGGATGGAGAGCAGTGTGGGGGAAAAGAAAGCTCTGAGCCGCAATGTCACAGGAGGCCGTGCTGGCAGTGCAGGGGAGGAGTCAGCTGTCAAAATAGACAGAGCTCTCCTCCCGCTCTGCCTCCTGTGAAAGCGAGTCAGGATGGAGAGCGGGTACAAGCAGTCAGTGAGCAGTTTATTCATGACTGTTGATATAGTAAACATAGTATCTCCACAGTGGAGGAGAGGAACACTTAGTATAGAGGATTCCTGTTCATTCATAACAGGGGCTGCAGAAAAAGTGATTGAGGACTCTTTTTCTATTTTAAAAGATAAATATCTGGGGTCTGTTTAGACTCCTGATATTTCCCAGAGCCCCTGACAGTAAAGTTAACAAATAAAAATATTTATTAAAAAAAATAAACATGAAAAAATAAAAAGATTAGAAAAAGATAAACATTTAAAAAAAAATGTTTCCATTTCAAAATTTCATTTCTATGCACCTCTAATAAAAATGTTTAATGGAGGGCAATACACACATTGAGGACAACAGACATTTGCAGAACTGTTATATGTTTTGTGTACTAATTGCCCTATTAATTGCCGACTACATGTCCCACCTATAAACATCATTGAATGTTAGCTGCAGCTACAAATGCCTTCTCAGATTAGTATGGCTTCAGTTATTTGCTGCATCAGGTCTGACCTGGTACCGTAAAAGCACATTATTTTCTCCAAATGCGGGCCCCTTTTACATTTGTAAATATTTCATGTTGTGTTCTTTTTAGTTATAACTCTCTTCTCCATCACACTGCTAAGCACTTAGCAAGTAACGTCATATCTATTTTAGATGCAGCATGCCAATATGAAGAGTTACATCATATTACATTTCAGGTTTAGCCCCCCAAAAGCTTTGTATGTTATTTTTCAAAAATAGCTCTGATTTCATTTTGGCATTGAAAACAAATGAAAGTATTACAGTTCCCTAAAATCTGACAAAGCTGCAAGCGTCCCTAACCCAGGGCTATTTATGGTTAGTACAACTCTTGCAATAAAAAAAAGTAAAGCACCTCTCACCAACTACCAGCAAATTCACTTTATCAACTACCCAATCCCTGGCCACTTACCTATCAGAATAAATGTCACAATGCTAAAATTACAGTATTGAGACAAACAGGATTGCATATCTTATGCAGGTAAAGCTAGGTACAAGACAAAGCAATGTATAGAATAAGGGACAGTTGGAGGTCTGCATACAGTTGCAGATTCTTATCTATTGCCTTTATGATGTGTAGGGTACCACATAGTAAGACCCACTCACAAGCCAATTTATCCAGGAGGAGTTTGCCTATACAGAACAGATATTGTTCTGTATAGGCAAAGACAGATTTTGCAGAGATAAGTCCATAATTGTGCCACTTTCTAGATCACTGGTTCGGCCTCATCTGGAGTATGCGGTCCAGTTTTGGTCACCAGTCCACAGAAAGGACGTCCTCGAGCTTGAAAGAGTCCAGTGGAGGGCAACCAAACTAATTAGGGGAATGGAGGACCAGAGCTATGAGACAAGGCTACTAAATGTAAACATGTTTACGTTGGAAGTAAGGAGATTAAGGGGGGACATGATTTTCATGTACAAATTGTTCAATGGTGACAGCAACATTAGCAACAAACTGTTTACAATTAGCGCCCTAACAAAGACTAGAGGCCACCACCTAAAATGGGTGAAAAAGAAATTCCAGCACAAGGGGCGAAGGGTGTTCTTCACAGTTAGAGCGGTTTGGGTCCGGAACTCGCTGCCAGAGGTGGTGATCTCAGCTAAGAATGTGGAATCATTCAAGAAGCTATTGGGCGATTTCCTGAGAAACCATACCATACAGGGGTACAGGTACAATTAAGAATTAACTGATACGAGGACCTATGTGTGGGTGTGTATGTTGGAACTCGCTGCCAGAGGTGGTGATCTCAGCTAAGAATGTGGAATCATTCAAGAAGCTATTGGGCGATTTCCTGAGAAACCATACCATACAGGGGTACAGGTACAATTAAGAATTAACTGATACGAGGACCTATGTGTGTGTGTGTATGTATATATATATATATATATATACATATGTATGTGTAATATATATATATATATATATATATATATACATATATATATATATTTGTGTGTGTGTATATATATACATACGCACACATCAGCAATAGGTTGGACTTGAAGGACTTATGTCTTTATTCAACCTCAAATACTATGTAACTATGTAACTAGTGAAGATGTCCTTCCCTAAATGTACACAATAGAGGATGAGTACAATAAATTAACAATATCTTCTAATTCAGCAGAAAAATTTAACCCTGGCTGTGTCACATGAACCACAACAAGGTATTTAACATGACGTACTACTCACCCCTTAGAAATCATATAATAAGCAAACATTGTTGGCAATAAATCAATACTATATTTTCAGCTCAATAGCCACCACATACAACTCTGAGCAGCTATATACCCATAGTAACACACAAAAAATGTAATACTACTAACATAATTTAGCATTTTCTAATGCACCAAAAAGTAAATAATATAATAGGACATAAAAACATACTGTATATTCAGCAAGAGGCTTTCAGTCCCACCAACGCAGTAGATGTATTTATATAGTGGTAATAAAAAAAGTTTTGGTTTTATATAAACTTTTTTTTTCCCCCCATATTCAATTTTTATTATTATTTCAAAACAAAAGAAAATTCACTTTATCATATCATCATTCTACATCAAGGTACATCTAAACAGTTCATATCTTACATTAAGTGTCGGCGGGCAGTCCTCACTCCCGCCTGGTCGTATTGCCGACCTGCGGAGTGTTACTGTCCGTCGCCTCCCTCGTTCAGCAGCTGTTACCCTAGTATCAATGGAAGATATACAATAAAAAAAAGAAAAAGGAAAAAAAACATAGAGAATAGAAAAGAAAAAAAAAGTGGAGAAGGTGAGGAAAGGAAGGGTGGGGAGTGTGGAAAAAGGTTAGGGAGGAAGGGGAGTGGGGGGAGGCCTCCGGTTTTCTTCATAAGAATCTATAAGGAGTCTTAATATTACCTATAGTGTTAGTCTTTACTATTTCCTATGCCCTTTTCACTACAGAAATCTACCACTTCATCGTTTCTTATCCAGGTGGTGTATTCTCTTCATGTAGGCTGTTCTCTCCCATATCTTGTAGGTTTCCGGGTGATCTTATAAAGGCAATCCATGGTTGCCAGGTAGATTCAAATTTTTTATAATTATCTCTCCGGATAGACGTCAGTTCTTCCCTCAATCTGTAGTGTTCTACTCTACTGTGCCATTCGCTTATAGTTGGAGTATTAGTTTGGTTCCAATGAAGTGAGATTAAGGTCTTCACGGCATTCAGTAGTGGTACTACCAATGATCTTTTATAGGCCCTCATCGGCAGGTCCGTAAGGTGGAAGAGGCAAACCATTGGGTCTAGAGGTAATGTGGCCTTGGTAATCTTCTCTATTTGAGCTATTACTTGAGACCAGTAATTTTGTATTTCAGGGCAAGACCACCACATATGTATATAAGTACCCTTATGGCCACAGTTTCTTCAGCATAATTCCGTCTTAGATGGGTACATTTTATGTATGCGTTCTGGTGTATAATACCACCGTGCCATAAAGCGGAAAGTAGTGTCGGTCACTTGAGTGCTAATGGATGTAGTAGCATTGCGACTTAACAATTGTTGTTTCTGCGCGTCCGTCCAGGTAATCTCCAAGTCCTGTTCCCATTGGTTTAGATATAATGGATAAGGACTAAGTTGATCTTTTATTAAAATCTTATAAATTTGTGATATTCCATGACGTGGTAATTCTGTTGCAAAAAGTAATTTTTCAAAAGGTGTAAGCTGCGAAGTAGTGCGAAGAGGCTTTGGTAGTGATGAAATAGAATGTGATAATTGCATAAAATGTGATAGTTGCCTATATCTCCACGTGTCAAATGGGTACATCCCCCATCGTTCTCTAAGAGATTCTAACGAAAGTGGTCTGTCTCCATCGCATATTTGATATAACTTTAAAGTTTCGTGTGTCGTCCATTTAAGGAAACCCGTGTTGTGTAGTCCCGGTGGGAAGTACAAATTGCCAGTTACTTACATTATTGGTGAATTGTATTGGCCTATCATTCGGGTATATAGTGAGTTCCAAATAGCCATGGTTTGACGGGTGAGGGGAGATGTGAAAAAATGTAAATTCCAGTGTTCCTGTGGTATCCAACAAATAGTGGGTATGTCTTGATCGGCTAAGGTGTTTTATATAAACTTTAGGCATACCTCCCAACTCGTAACATCAACCCACAAGTACAAGGGTCTGCCACCCTATCCCAACTTCAGGATGTGAAGTCACTTTCTGAATTGCCTGAATTGCCTGGCTCTTCCTTTCACTTGTAGTTCAGTGTGTCTGAGGTCTGAATAGGGTATTACACATAATTTCATTAAAACACCAGTGTTATCAAGGTTTTGGTACTTTTGTTAATTATTTCATCTTTTTATATTTGTACATCTGCATTGTCAATTAACCTTTAAAAAATATTTTTGTAGTTTTGGATAGAATGTGGAGGTGTTAAAACATTTGTCTGGTTATTGCTGTCTGGGGAGATTCACCTTGTCTGTATGTCCTGGTAACCATTGTCTCTGGTGCAGAAAGTGATGAAAAGTACCAAATCTTTGAGTTGGTACAGAAAAAGAAGATGAGGGTAAATGTTCTTTGGGAAAACAGGATAAGGGGGTATATCCTCTTGCTTTGCACTCTACTCAAACAAAACAAAAAATATATACATTGTCTTTTATCTACACTTTAAAGTACACTAGTTCAAACAAAAATGTTTGTAATTCCTAAGAGCAGATCTTTTTAAAGCTGTAATAAATGCATGTTCCTGTTGCCTGTTTAGAAAACCAGGGGGGCAGCTTATTTGCAAATTAGCTGATCTAAATCCTACCAATCTCAAGCATTTCTCAACCGGGGGTTCCTCCAGAAGTTGCTAGGGGTTCGTTGAGCAGTTGACATTTTCTGACTCTTAGATAAATAACTCCTAATACCATTGACTGACCATTTTTGGGTATCGTAAAGGGGGGATCATGCTATTGTACCATGAACTATTGACATAGTAATTATTAACAGGGGGTTTCCTGAGACTCGAAAGTTATTTTAAGGGTTACTCTGTAATAAAAAGGTTGAGAAATGCGTACCCAGATTATCTGAAATTCCACTGGAATTACTGTATGTTCTGTGGCCAGGTTAGATGCAATTCTTTATTAGGTGAGTTTTTCTTTAAATAGTCAAAAATAGAGGTAAATTACATTGAGAAGTTCTCTGTCCTTTTATTTGTGTTTGTTTTCTAGTGCATGAGTATGAAAAACCTGGCAGGATTTATAGGAAGCATCATTCCTTTACTGCCTTCATGGAGACAAACAGTGAGCACTTGCCCCAGTTTATTAAGCTGTTCGGTTGCTCTTTTCTCTATGTTGTAGTAGTCGTAGTCATGTGAATATATTTATTTGAATAATGCTCAAAGCTTTATAAATGAAGCTGACTGTGCATCAAAAGAGCTGTCAACATGCAGACACAAGGCTTGGAGACCGCAAGATGCTGTAATGAAGAGTGACACCGAAAGGCTGGAAATGTATCATAGTAAAATCCCCAATGCTACATCATCCAAAACTACAGGAAATTCATGTGTTCTCTGCAATAAAAATAGAAATCGTAAAGGCTTTCATATTCTTCAAATCGAGTTACCCTTTTGTATCTATTTCAGCCAGTTTTTAAACCAGATCCCCGGTTCTAATCCCTTGCACTTTTGTTTCAGAATGGAGCTTTCAGTATATATTTTGTTTTTTAAACTATACGACTATATAAAAGTGCCAAATATGACCAGCTGTTATGACCCACTGTGTAGATATATATGTGTGTGTGTGTGTCTGTGTGTGTGCCTGTGTAGATATACGGTATGTGTATATATATATATATATATATATATATAAATCTATATCTATCTATATATAGATAGATATAGATCTATATATAGATAGATATAGATCTATATATATTACCCCCTTTTTATTGTTATCTGTAGCCCTAGATCTTCTCAGCTTTGTCCTATGTTACTTCCTTTATCTAGCAGTATTGGATGTTTAATTTAATCTGCGTGACGTCTCATGATAGTTAGAGTATGTCTCTAGCAGCTGTTAATGAACTGGAGGAAACAGGCATGAACCAGGTTCACGTTACCTGGCTAGTTCTTTGCAGTAAGTACATACACTGTGTTGCACATGGAATCAAGAATTCTGTAACAATATGCAAATTAGTATTTTAATTGCATAAACAGTGGTTTAAAATTGGATAGGATTGCACCTATGTAGAATGCATAGGCAAACGCCATGAAAAAATGAATGAAGTATCCACTAAGAAGTTCTTAGTACCTGTGCTTGTTCTGTGTATGTAATGTGTAGTACAGCGTGGGCTGGTAGTGATCCATACCTTCCAACTGTCCCTCATTTGGAACCAATTCCTCTGTCTCTTCTCCTCAGTTGTCCTTCTTTTTGTTCTGATTTACAGATATCTATGCAAAAGTTCTATCTGACTTTCAAAAGTGTTGTTCTGCACTAAAACCTTTATCCTATCTCCCAAATATCTTGTTTACTTGTTTCGAAAAGCCAATATAAAGGAACATTATTGGTGAAAAAAGACAATTCTGGGTTTAACTAATAATTTTTGGCATATAAATTCTCAATGAGCCACATTACTTGTGATGTGGCAGGGTTGTGTCCATTGCTTAAATACATTGGGGGGAATTTCCCAAAACTGGAGAAGAAGGAATCTGAAGCAGTTGCCCATGGCAACCAATCAGCTTCTCTCTTCAGTTTGTTCAGTTAAGCTTTAAAAATAAAAGATAGAAGCTGGTTGGTTGCCATGCACAGCTCCTCCAGATTCTGGCTGCTCCTGTTCTGATAAATGTCCCCCATTGTGCTGGAAGATGTCCCCTTTTTAATCTCAGAAAGTTTGAAGGTATGTTGATCTGCTGGTGGGGCTGTCATTAAAATTAACCTGTTGCCTTGCATTTCCAAAGAACCAAACACTATTTATATTTACACCCGTAACATAACTAAAATGTAATTTCAGAAAAACAACAATCCTTTCTGTGAAAGAAATACAGAACTGGCTGTTTACTGGAGACTAGGGATTATATACATATTTACATAGTTGTTAAGGTTGAATAAAAACACATGTCCATCAAGTTCAACATTTGAGATGCACCAATACCAGTTTTACGGTATTGAGTACAAGTACCGATATTTTTTTTTTTTTTGGTACTTGCCGATACCGGTGCTGTGTGCCCTGATTATCAGGAAGCCAGGCAGCGGATCATGACCCGCCATCCGACTTCCTGATTGCTTGGGAAGCTGGTGTTTTATTGAAAGAACACCGGCTTCACTTCCCGAAACTGCCTGGCTTCCTGACCAATCGGTAAGCCGGGCAGCAGGTCATGAGTGGCCGTCCAGCTTCCTGATTGGTCAGGAAGCTAGGCTGCCAAGCAAAAAGTGAAGCCGGCTTCCTAGCCAATAAGGAAGCCGGGTGGCATGTCCTAACCTGCTGCCCGGCTTTCTGATTGGAAAGGAAGACGGCTCCATGCTCCCTCACACTGCCGACTCTCCCTCTGACCTAAAGTTCCGGTATCAGAGGTAAGTATCGGAGCATTTGGGCGAGTACTAGCCCAAATACTCGGTATCGGCACCGATACTAGTATCGGTGCATCCCTACTGGAGACCCATGCCTTCAACAGTCATTAATGTAGGAGAATGAAGAACTAGGAGCTGCTTGTCAGCTCTTCTAATCCCTAGCATGTCAGTGGCAGGTTTAGACACCGCATGGTGCATCCTGATTTCATTATTTTAAAGTAGGGCAGCACAGACAATGAACATTCTGCCTGGCTGGCTTAATAGAACAGTTAATTTGCATACTGCTGGCCCGCTGAGCTTAACATTGGGCTGACATTAGAAACACTTGTTTACACTGGAGAAGTTCTTTAAACTAATATACAATTTCTCTTCCAGGAGATTCCTTCACCCAGTTCCGGTTTGCGGATGAGAAGGAGTGGGGTGCTGAGAGTGGGAGCAGTACAAAGGTAGGAATTCAGTACATGTGCACATTACAAAAATTATGACTGTAGGATATGGGTACAGTTTCTGTATTAGTTAGAACCCATTTACATGGGCTTGACACTCCACCACCCCCTGAAAAGCAATCTGTGATTGATCACTTTTCAGGGGGAGGTAGAGCAGTGGCTGCCCGGTGTTTAGGAGGCAATACTGCCACCTCCTACATGCAGGGTTGTTCTTGTTTGTTTTAAAATCCCAGTGGGATTTTTCATTAAAGTAGTGCACGGCAACCGCGTACCCATGTGGTTGCGATGCTGTCCTTTTAATTTCTATTGTTTAATTTGACAAGCCTGTCAAACACAACACGCTGTTGATTTTTGTGCCATGACAAAAATCATCATGGCCACGGGAATGTGCATAGCACTTTGCAGATTCAGTGCTGATACTGCATTGAGCAGCTAGGGGTGGTAACACTGCACATCAACCGCATGGTTTTACCCCCCTCACCGCCCATGTGAATGAGGCCTAACTGTAAAAACTGTCACCCCTGTGGGGAAGTGTTTAATTATGAATTGTTTTTGTTAATATACTGTGCTTGAAAAATGAATTTTCTTTGGAATAAGAATCATTGCTTCCTATTAATTTTTGCAAGAATGTGCAGTCCTCAGATCGGGAGGAAAAGGATAGGCCCATGTATGGCCAGTATAAGGGATATGCAAATACGAGAAAATCTGTCAGGAGAGACATAAAACTACTGCCATTGTTGCTTGTATTCTGAATAAAATTCTGCTTCCTCAGCTGTCATGGTGAACCTCTAGCTTCAATGCCTGAATCACCGACGCAGAACAGGTATGCAGTTTAGGAATTCTGACTGTGATAGTGATTCTAATAGTGACAGCCAGGCAGCCATATTTCTCTCAAGATATTTCCATTTATGTCTGCTGCCACCCAGTGTTTAGACTTAAGTTGGACTTATATTACTACCTATTGGTGAATTAGAGAGCACACAGGCACATGTTTGAGGTACAGCTAATTTTAGAGAGCATATGGGCACATGTATGTGTTGCAGCTCATCTTAAAGAGGATGTGTGCACATGTATGTGGTACAGCTCATCTTAAAGAGGATGTGGGCACATGTATGTGGTACAGCTCATCTTAAAGAGGATGTGGGCACATGTATGTGGTACAGCTCATTTTAAAGAGCGCATGAATGTGGTACAGATCATTTTAAAGAGCACATGGGCACATCTCTGTTGTGCAGCTCATTTTAGAGAGCACACAGGCACAATCAATGTCAAGGTACATCTTTTGTCACATGTATGTGAGTCCTAAGTGAACTGTATAATTTGGTTAAGGTTAATGTTTTTTACCAGATATTTACCACAGGTTCATGTTACTGGCAGTAACCGTTCTTTATTAATAGTTGACTGTTCTGTTATGCCTACTGTACACTTTGCTTTTGATCACTTGGCCGGACTGGGAGTAAAAATGATCCTTCATGTGTGAAGAACACCAGTCCAAAGCTGTGTATATCACCATATTCTGGTGGAACAGGTGTTTTTATGGCGATGCCTAACATTTATTCAAAACAAAAGGTTTATAGGCCACAATGAACTTTGCAAAGTGATTACAATTTAAAAGTTTATCATAGCATTGTAGATGGTATTTCAGGGTATTTGCAGGGCACAAATATAAATTAGTTTCCTATTTTTTTTAACTTACAATACAATATAGTATGCACTTTTTGTGAACAAAAAAATATTTAGTGCCCAGAAATTGTACCGTGTTCAGTTTCTGCTGGATTTGCAAATGTTCCCTAATGTTCTCTTATTTAAATATAATGAGATCAGATAATCGTATAATAAAAACCAAACACATACCCTACTCAATACAAAATGTGTTATGTGCATGTTTTCAGTTATTACATTTAAATAGTAACCTCTTGTAACATTTATTTTCCCGTTTCATGTTCGTATAATGGAATCCTGTATTTGTTATCCCTGTGAGACTGAATGCTATCTCCTTTCTGTTTCCATTAAGACTATTCTGCTTCTGATTCCCCGAGCTCTGACATTCCTGTAGGCTTTGAACAGTTTGGTACAGAGAGTGAATTATGGAGCCTTTTAAAAGTATAGCTGTGAAGTGTAATGCAGCAAGAAGCCAGGTGTGTTAGGAGCTGTCTGCCAAGAGATAAGGCTTCATGACAGCCAAGTGGCAGGGATTCAAGTGATGGTTACAAAAATTAGATGTGATCTCTGAACTGCAGTCATTAGCAGCTGCCTCTCCTCTGAGCCAATGTTACGAACAATCAAACCTCAATAGCTTTAGTAGCGGTGGGGTTTAGTACTGAAGAGCCCCCAGAATGTCCACGCATTAAAGCTGAGGGTAGATAAGGAGTCACAGATATCTGTGGCTTTAATTCTCACTTGAGACACAATGAACTTTAAAAGCGCAGCTGAGGGACAGTTAGCTGTCGCCTTTAATCCCAGAGGTTTGGTCTGAATTACTTAGCATTTTCTTCCACGATACAGCTGCATACTAATAAGTTGTCAATGATGATTTTAAGAATGTTGAAGGATGATGGGCAGCTTTCTTTGACTGTAAGCTGCATGTTGGCTATATGCCAAGGCAGTGTCCATTTTAATATTAATTTATTGATGCAGAAGCAGGTTTTATTAATCTGCTAGCATTTGTCTTGTAATTATTGAGCAGAGCAATAATGTTTCTACATTTCAACAACTAATACTACATTTTAATATGTTTCTAGGCAGTGTTCCTCAACCTTTTTTTACGGCACCCTTTAAAATGACGCAAAACCTATAGACACCAAAGTCTAAAATGTATAAAACCTAAAAGTTACTTATTGTTCTGTCCTCATTGTGGTTAGATCATGAAAAGTACGACTCTAGATTTATTCAATACAGCAGTGCAAAGACTGTAACCCATATAAATGTATCACCTTGCTGAATTTAAATAAGATGAATTTTTGGGAAAAGGTACTTGTATTATGGTTTAGTAAATAAGTATTTACTGGGTACCCGTAGCCCACTTTTGTGTCTGTGCATTCAAACCCCTGGCCTTAACTGTTCACGAAACAGAGAAGCAGCACTCAGCTCCTTCATGCACTGTAGGACACAGTCAGCACACTGCAGTAAGTTGCAGACCTGTTCTATGCACCAGTATGATGGCTCCACATAAAGGTGAATGTAGTACAGCTGTTCAAATAACTATACAGGGAGCCGAACATCCCTGTTTATGCAACAATGGAGAACTCCCAACCATTGTACTATCCTTACCTGCTGAACCTCTTCACATCCTTGCTTTCCATGTAATGTGGATAATGCCCCTTTATCTGCTTACTACCCATTATGCTCAGGTTCTAGAGGCAACACTCTTTGTCCAGTGGCACCTTAACAGTCATGTTCCTGGGCCCGAGACTCCGCTCTTTTTCTCATCCCTGGGTAGTGTGGAGGGCAAGGCTGGCAACTGTTGCAGCTCTAGCAGAGCCTGGATGTGCTCATTAGGGAAGGGAGAGCTGACTGGAGAACTATGGCAGCACTTTACAGAGGACGGCAACCCAGCAGCCGTGATAAGCTAATGTGTACATGAATACCAAAAACATGGGTATAGGTGTATTCAGGGCCGGGGGGGGAGGGTGAGTTTATGAAATACTAAACATATCCTTTAACAACAGAGATTTAACTGGTACATGAAAATCTCTTTGTATCAAGCCCATCTTATCGAGCAGTTTCTGAAATACACCAGCTTGCTATACCCACCGTCATTCAGAAGCATGCAGCTCTACTTGCATTTTGCTGTCTTTCATTGTAAGAGAGGTAGACATTTTGACAGTGACTGCCTAGCTGGTGGTGTTCTGTAGGGATGCACCGATACCGATACAAGGATTACCTAAAATCATGATTTTGTATTGCTTTAGAAAAAATTTGACCTGTCCCTTTAAGAAAAAGTATCGGTAATTGGTATCGGTGAGTACTTGGAAAAAAGTATCGGTACTCGTACTCGGCCTTAAAAAAGTGGTATTGGTGCATCCCTAGTGTTCTGCATTGCTGTATAATGGTTATACAGCAATGCTGAATACCACCAACTATGCAGGACTGCAAGTCCCAGCAATACATTATATTAAGTAGGGATGCACCTGTGCCAATACTGGGCATTTTCACAAGCACTCGTACTCGTGAAAATGACCCAATACTAAACGCAGATACCGGCACTGGCGAAACTACCAGGGCTGTATCAGACGCATTTGCGAGCGGGCCCTGGTGTTCCGCCATTTTGGGGGGCCCAGAGAGACCAGAACACTGACATTGATTTGCAATGTGTTCCAGAGATCACACTGCAGCCCGTGGTCGTACCTGCGTTGCTATTGACTTTAATGCAACAACACGCCCCCTCCCGCCCCAGAATGCAGTGAGGCGGCCGGGATGCAATAAAGTGCGTTCCAGCACGAATCGGGCCGGAACGCACTGGAACTGGTGTGAACTAGCCCTGAAAGTCATAACATACATAGAGGGGAATTTATCAAAACTGGAACAGACAGAATCTGGAGCAGTTACCTATGGCAACCCATCAGCATCCACCTTTTATTTTTAAACCTTAACTGAACAAACTGAAGAGAGAAGCTGATTGCTTGTCATAGGCAACTGCTCCAGATACTTTTGCTTCAGTTTTGATAAATTCCCCTCATACTGTTTGAGGGGAAGCGGCGGCCATATTGAGTGGGGCACATGAGATTAATAACGTGCTGGATTAGTGGGATCCTAGTTCATTTTATTACTTCATTGCTGTGCTGTATGTGTATAGGCCAATGTAGTTGGATCTGTATGTGCGTTATAATTAATCGAAATTCATCGATTACATTTTTTTTCGATTAATCAAACACGAAACTTTTAATCATTACCAGCTCTAGTTTAAATAGTAACAGGTGTGCGCTCTATTGCTTCTGCCAGCATTGGAGAGAGGAGGCTGAGCTCATCAGCG
This sequence comes from Nanorana parkeri, assembly GCF_000935625.1. Lineage (NCBI taxonomy): Eukaryota > Metazoa > Chordata > Amphibia > Anura > Dicroglossidae > Nanorana > Nanorana parkeri. The sequence continues at coordinate 1,641,705 of NW_017306414.1, read as the reverse complement.
GATTCGGGTAAGGCTACATTTTTCAAAACTGAGTACAAGTACCTTTCCTCAAGTACTCGCCAATACCAATTACTGATACCTTCTTTTTTAGTCATGTCATGTGATAGTTTTTTCTAAAATAACACAGGCTAATGATTTTAGGACAGTGGTGGAGCACCAGGGCCCAGTTGCAGCTGTAACTTCTGCAACCCTGGTAGTTCTGCCACTGACTACAAATCCCAACAATGAAGAATACCACCAGCTATAGAGGACTACAAATCCCAGCAATACGTTATACAGCAATGCAAAATAATACAAAGCAACATACTCTGTGTTGCTCACCAGGGCTGTGCAGGGTCTTAGGAGGCTATGCATGGTCTCATCATGGCTGTGCGGGGTCCGACCTGGGCTGTGCAGGGCCTCAGGAGGCTGGGCATGCTCCAACGAGGGCTTTGTTTGATATTGGCATTCGATTTTGAAATAAATGGAGTTTCTCGAATGAACACCACATTCACTGTTAGAATTTTGTTCATTAGAGAAACAATTTTCCTCCTTCTCCTTTTGATTTTTTCTTCACTATTGTTAAAATCGATCATCCATTTCACCACAATAACAAAAAAACGAATGAGCATTTTGAAGGCAGATTTCAAATGAAATTTTACTGATGGATAGCCAGCTTTAGGCTTACCAAGCTCTCAGGGCAGTGAGGAATCTTTAAAAAAAAAGTGGATGAAATCAATTCTTTTCTATTTAAAAAAAACACTACCTCACTACCCAATTGTTTTTCATTATGACATCTGCTGAATAATGATCTTTTTATTTCTATCTTTGTTTTTAAAATAGATATGGGTGTTTTCATATTTTGCCTTTTTCTACCATAATTGCAGTTAAATAATTTGAAAACTTAACGTTGAACCACAGGCAGATAAAAATGGCACAAATTAATGCAGCTCAGTAATCATTAATACATCATTAAATGCCTGTTTTTTTTTTTAAATACAAGCAGTGTAAGTACCTGGATTTTTTGGAGGCTAGCATCAGCCTCTTATAGTCTGCCGTACAGCACAGTAGAGGGGGGGTGGGGGAGAAGCCAAGGACCAGTCAGGTGTGCTACAGTGCAAGGAACATTCTGATAGGAGGGGAGAACAGAGTAACAGAGAGATGAGCTCAGCTCATCAGTGTGCTGCTTCTCCTTTCACTGACCATTTACAGGGTATGGATGGGGAGGAGACCTTTAAGTTAAAGTGAACCTGTAGCGAAGAAAGTCCCCTCTCCTGCCCCTTCTAAGCAGGACTGTGCTGTGTGCAGAGCTGTGTAAATGTCAGGACTGGATAGACAGAAATACAAATCCTTTAGCAGGAAAAACACCTCTTATATATGTATATCATCTGTGTATTTGTCTGGAGTTCAGTTTTAAAGGACAGCTTTCTTTCTGTAAAAAATCATCCAGCCCCCTAAGCTAATCTAACTGAGAACCACTATACCCAGTGCAGACTTACCTCTCCATAGCAGCAGCAGCCTCCTGCAGTCTTTCCATGCTGGATGCAGAAATTGTCTCTATGGCTCTGGAGAGGCAGAGCCAGCTGTCAATCAGGCAGCAGGGTGGATCCCAACAATATCATCGGGATCCATCCCAGCTGCAGCGTGGCTCTGCGTTGTCATGCGGCTGAGTTTTGGGTCACAGGAGGACATTAGTATATGTCCTCCTGTGACCCTAAAGAGAACTATAGCAAAAAAGGTTGGACTATAGTTCTCTAACATTTAATATATTGGTTGTTCAGTGTTTAGCATATGCATGCAATCCACTTACAAGATGCTTGACTTGGCCCAATGGTGTGTTAAATGAGCACTGGGTATATTTATAATGAGTATGATGCTATTAGGAGTCTATAAAGAGATTTTTCTTAATAGGTCCATATATCAGGATAAGGCATGGGTCAACCTATGAGGAGTAGAATGCTTTTAGGTATCTCATGCTTTTAGGTATCTGTTTACAAGTCTTTACATCATTTGAAAGACATTTAACCCCTTCGTGACTGACGACGCATCGGGGCTGTTTAAACAGACTCCCGGTGACTTTTGCCGCCGGGACTCTGTTTAAACTTGTAGTTAAAATGTGGAATATAACATGGGTACAAAAAATGAAAAAAAGGCCTCAGTCATGAAGGGGTTAATAAAGGAAAAGTGACAGGACTTTGGTCACAAATAAAGGACTGTCTGTTGGGAGATGTTTTTTACTCGCTTGTGGAATACTAATAACAAAACTAGAACAATGTATGCATGCTTTATAATCCTGTGATCTTGTGTTGAAAAGTGGTAGCGGCGAAACACTTTGTAGTTCTGCTGTTGCTACAATCACAGCCGAGTGATCTGTTTTAGTGCACAGCACTGCCAGCTGAGGGCAAGATGGTTCCCATGGCAACAGACATGCTTTGCACCAATCAGTCATTATTAAATGTTGGGTAACTGAGGCACAACATAAGGCTGTAGAAAAAAAAACCAGAGATCTTTAAAGTGAGATAGACTTTTTCAGCAGCGGCAATATGGCTAATGGAACCGTATGTGTTCTGAAGAGAAGAAACTATAACACAGCAATGCTGAAAGTCCCACCATTAGAGGAAACTGATGACCTTTAAGAAGGACATTTGTAGGACTTGAGATGCGTAATACAAAAAACCCATTCAAACCATTCACATCACGAAACTCAAAGATAACTTATTAATAAAAGGAGGTGTATTATATGTCGAAGTGCGCTCATGTAATAAAACAGCAGTAAGCGCTTAATTGATTACAAAGGAAAGCCCACCCTCATATTCTTGCAATGTGCAGTTTTCATAGAACAAAACTGTCATAGGTCCCTGTTTGCTAGCACAAGGTTTAAAGGGCACTTGGCCCCAGCTACTTGTATATGATTGACCTTAACTGAGGCAAGCTGTGTTGCTCTAGTGTGAACTTGCTTGTTCCAGCTAGCCTTTAGTGGGACTTCAAGAGCAGGCTGTAAATTGGCCACAACAAATGTCTGAAGAAAGACCATAAGACAGGTTAAACTGAGGCCATTGGAAGTGCTTTTGGCATAACTAAATTGGTGCAGAAATATAATAGTAAACAGACCACAAAACCTAAACCCAAAGCCTGTACTGAGAGAAGGATGAGGTTGCCATTGCTGACCTTTATGAAAATGCTAGTCTCCTGACAGCCACGCTGCTCTTCTGGCAATACTTTTAGACTGTCTAACCTAGGCCAATTATGCAGCAAGTCAGAACTTGTCAGTATACATGTTCTATACTAGTGCTCATAAAGTATTAAAGACACAGAATCAGCATGACAGCCACACAGCTAGCATTTTTCAAAGGAAAGTCCATCAGTTGCAGTCTCCATACTTCTCTCAGTACAGGCTTCCTTTAGCCTAAGTCCTAAACATAATCTGTAACCTGCCTTAAATTTAAAGTACACCCAACCTAACCTCTGTACCTCTAATATTATTAAGGCTACATTCACATAGGATATGGGATATCTTTAGGTGGAATTAGGGATTCCTTCCTCAGGAACTTGTGTTTTCCTGCAGCAGGAATCTTTCATTTACAAGCGGCACCTGTCACCCGTTTAGGTTGATCGGATGACAGCCGCTGCATTTGAACACCATCACACCACATGTAATCATATGTGATATTATTACATGTGGTTAGGAATCCTAAGAGGAATATGATCACAAGCAACATAATACAGTTATGATAATGCACTGTGTGCAAAATTATTAGGCAAGTTGTATTTTTGAGGATTCATTTTATTATTGAACAACTAAAGTGCTCTCAGTCAATCCAAAATGTTAATAAACCTCCAAATGTACAAATAAACATCGCTGTCATTTTCAAAAACAAAATCTGTGACCAATATAGTCTCCCTTCTTTTCAATAACAGTCATAAGCCTTCCATCCATGGAGTCTGTCAGTTTCTTCATCTGTTGATGAATAACTTTTTGTGCAGCAGCAACCACGGCCTCCCAGGCATCATTCAGAGAGGTGTACTGTTTTCCTTCACCGTAAATCTCCCGTTTAAGAATGGCCCACAAGTTCTCAATAGGGTTTAGGTCAAGTGAGGAAGAGGGCCATGTCATTATTCTTTAAGGCCTTTACTGGCTAGCTACACAGTGGAGTACTTCGATGCATGCGATGGAGCATTGTCCTGCATAAATATCATGGTCTTCTTGAAAGATGCAGAATTTTTTCTGTACCACTGCTTGAAGAAAGTGTCTTCATATTTCAAGGCCCAGTGTCTTGTTCAATGTTGATCGGGTTTCAGCCTTCCTTACCTTGGCCATGTCTCTGAGCACTGAACACCTTGTACTTCTGGGCACTCCAGGTAGGTTGCAGTTCTGTAAAATGACCGCACTGGAGCATAATGGGTTCCTGGTAGCTTCATGTTTGATTCTTCTCAAATCTTTGGCAGTTAATTTGCATCTTTCTTTCTCAACATGTTTCTTGCAACCCTGTTGACTATTTGCAACAAAAAGTTTAAAGGTTCTGTGATCATGCCCCAATATCTTAGCAATTTCGAGAGTGCTGCATCCCTCTGAAAGACTTTTTAACATTTTTGACTTTTCTGAGTCAGTTAAATCTCTTTAACTGACAAGAAGCTGTTTTGTAGCATTGGCACAGTAAAGGCTCCCCATGGCTCAGTATCTAGCCTGCTCAGCGCATCCACGTGAGAGCTAACAAACTCATTAACTATTTACACACAAACACTAATTGCATTTTAAAAAGCTACAGATGTGGGGAATTAACCTTTTTAACCTGTGTGTCTGTAACAAGGCCAAACATTCTAGGGTAGATAGACTTTTGATCAGAGCCATTTGAGTGATTTCTGTTATTTTTATGATTTAAAAAGGAGCCAAACAACTATGTCATAATAAATGGCTTCATATGATCACTATTAGGGATGCACCAATGCCGATACCAAGTAGTTGGGTGAGTACTTGTACTTGCCCAAATGCTCCAATACTTACCCCCAGTACTGGAATTTCTGGTCAGAGGGACCAGACCAGCAGTGTCGTGAGGGAACATGGAGCCGTCTTCCCGGCCAATCAAGAAGCCGGGTAGGAGGTAATGACTCGCCATCAGGTTTCCTGATTGGCTGAGAAGCCGGCTCTTTGCTGACTGGCCGGGAAGCCAAACAGCATGGGGGCGGGGTTCCGGGCAATCAAGAAGCCGGGTGGCGGGTAATGACTCCTGATTGCCCAGGAAGCCGGGCTACATGCTGATTGGCTGGAAAGCCGGCTTCCCGGCCAATCGTCATTGTGCAAGTGCTCATCACAGAGAGATATTTGTGATCTCTCCACCACCTCAGTGACTAAAACCACGGTGCCTGCTGTTGCGGTTTTGGTGTTGCGTTCAAGGTGATTAGGATGTGCCCAGGCACACACACCTACATCTGGCACCAAAATCAACCATGCAGTTGCACAAACAATTGTACTTAAAATCTTTTGCCTAAGACTAGAATAGAATAGAATATTAGTATCTATGGGTCCATTAATTCATGGTAAAATGCATGTTTTAACGTGCTACTGCAACGCACATAAGTGTGGTGTGTTGGACTTAACTTTTAATGGCACCCCAGCACACCAGAAGGTAATGTACATATAATGAGCTGTGGTGTGCTGCATGGGGAAAAAATTGGCGCATTTCTGTTTTTCACTGCCTTTTGGTTAGTGGGCAACTCATGAAGATGAATGGGCTGCATTAACACATGACAAGTTAACTAGTAAGCAGTTGTCCCTATCTCCATTATACCTCCTGTCATCACCAGGCATGGGTAGTTCCCAGAGATCAATGGTAATGAAGAGCAGTGTGTACATATAGGCAGGTAAACCGTAAGTTAATATAAAGTAATTATATTAACTGAAGGTAGCACATAAATATTGATTAGAGCACTGTTTATTGTGATTGACTGGACAGGATACATATTGATTCATTGACTGGGGTTGTGTATATATTGATGTAAGCAATCACTCTTTTAAAAGTAAGTATAGCTAAAATTGTGACATGGCTTATAGTAGACCTGAACTCAAAAGGTGAGTATTTTCTATGTTAAAAGGAAACATCTAGAAATGTTAATTGTGCATAAGCCGTGCCCTTATAAATGTACCTTTTTGTCTTTTCCTGCTGAAAAATAACTGTACTTCTAGGTATGTGAGTGTGCCAAGGCATTCCTCTTGTGCCTACTGTGTCTCCCTGCTCCTGCTATAATCATTTGTTTTTTTTATACCTCTCCTCACTAGTCACCTAGGGACAGCTCTGACATTTGGAAGCAAAGCCTACCAAAATGGCAACCTGCATGCAGAGCCATGGTGCAGGGCAAAGCATGGTAATTCAGTATGCAGGAAGAACACAGAAAATACTGGTGACTTGCTTTGTCCTTTCTCTGTCTCGTTTGGGCACAACTTCCCCGGTTTAGGTCCTGTTTAGTAGTGTCATGGGATTTTATTTTGATAATCTTATAGTCATTATATGATCTATGTATATGTCCCTCTTAATTTCTGTTAGGCTAGAGAGAGGGAATGGGTAAGGGAATTAAGGGATATTAAAGGACGATACCTGTCACTTATCTTGCCCTCACTTAATAATTTTTTTGCTTCTCTCTACAAAATGCAACAGTCGGATTTGATGTGAGAGCACTGACACACCATGATAGACAGAGGAAAGGGAGAAGTCGGCATCCTATTCCTCCTACTTTGAGGAGAAAAAGAATATTCCCTTCCACTGAGCACTGTTACCCAGGTGAAATGGATATGTAAATATATTCCAATGACTACAATAATATTCACATAAACACCCCTAGATCTGAGGATTCTTAGAGAAAAGAAGTAGTTCCATCAGCAATGCACATTTATTGGTAGGGTTACATATTTACAAATAACACACACAACAATATTTACAAGACAATGTACAAGTGTGGTGGAGCTTTATCTCTCAGCTTCTCGCCTGTTCATACTGAATGCCTTTGTGTCCCAGGTAAAAAGAGAGCACGTGGCTTGCTAACAATACCTTATATACCCTCTTTTCTGTACACTGCCTACCAAATGTAAATTGGGTGTAACCTGATTGGAGGATTTAGATAAGGTTGCTGTTTACCCCCCATGTGAGATGTGATAAGCAAACAAAACAATAGCTAGGACTTCAAAGCAGACAGATTCACAGTAACACAATAAGTAACACAATTGAGGAACTGAGAGTCACATAACATGCAGATAGATGCAGTCAAATATATATATTATATTATCTAATTAATATATTACACAAGCAAAAATGTATATGGCAACAGCACCAAAGATACAATTTAGGTAGAGAGGTGGCCTCCACTTGTGTTTTTTCTTTTAGCATGAGTTATTAATATGACCCCCTATTAAATATTATTTATGGTCAAAACTAAAAATAAATATGTATTTCTATATTGAAGTTTGTAAACTTACGTATTGAAGATGCCCATAGGATGTACCTTCGCAATGCACTGACACAATTTTACTCATCCATGTGAATATGCATTCCTTGTGTCACCACTCTCACAGAGCCTGCATTCTGAACCACGACTCAGCGTCTGAACAATGTAACATTATCATTGCTTGCTGTAAGCAATGCATTATGGTTATGTAGTCTTTATAAATAGAGATTGTATCACATCAAGCAGCAGGGAAAAAGATGCAAAGCACACTGTTAGTTGTTGAAAGTGATGGGCAGACGGAAGGCAGCATTCACTATATTAAAGGATTTTTCTATTACAGTGCAATTTCTTTAGAACTCATTTAAGACCAATGATCATTGGTGGTAATATTAGTTTGTGGAACCTAGGGGGTTCATTTGCATTAATTGGAGGGTATGTTTTAACTGTGCGCACTTCACCTTTATGTTTGGCACCTTTGCTACCATTTTTTTTTGCTTTCTGAAGCCACTTTTTAGTGAAACAGGTTGGGATTTGAGTTACAGCTGACTAATATTCTGTTGTTTTGCTCATAATTCACCTAATTCAGTTAAGTAAAGTCAAGAAGTAGGGAGCGGGTAGGGTTCTCTAATATCCCCTTATCCCTTCACTTCCTCTAGCCTGGTAGTAAAGAGGGCAAAATGAGTGACAATAAAGGGACAATAAAGGTTCCATTTTACTAGTCAGGGTTTGACGTGTGAGCCGCGCATTCTAATCTAATAGTTGAATGTTATAATTTACTAAGAATTATCAGGGTTATTTACAAAAGGGTGAGGAGTTGATAGAAGGCAAGAGAAGTGAACAATCTAGGACAACATAGCTGAACTGGAAAGTGAGCTATATTGGCCTATGTTGTCCTAGATTGTTCACTTCTCCTGTTTTCTTCAAACTCTTCACCCTTTTGTGAATAGCCCTGTATATGTATGTCTGCATTCCATGCCAAAGATTGTGTTTGGATTATTTGCTTATGATTGACCAAAATATCACATGTATAGCCAAGTGTTGGAGATCTACAATAAACCAGGCCCATGTCGTATTCTGAAAATAAAGACAGCATTTCTGTCTGTCCACACGACGCTGCATCCATGTGTTTATCATTCTATATTGAGCAATCTTAACAACTGGTTGCCCTAATGAATTTCTTAGTTTTATAAAGTTTTATTTATTCAGCTCCCCATGTGATTTATTCTATATTTACATATTAACAGAATCTCCAAGCTGTGCTGAAAGCCGCCTCAGTGCTCCCATTAACATATCATTAATCAGACAGGAGCACAAACAGAAAGCGTTTCCATTTACACCATGTATTTGCATTTATATGCCAAACAGAGATAATGTTTTTCTGCTCTGCTGGATTGTGGTGTTAAGTATTTGCAGAGCAGAGTCTGGCAGGGAGTTAAGAGGTGAGCCATGCCAACGTGGACCAAGGGATCATCATTAGAGCACAGCCTTTATGGTGCTGATCAGAGGTGCTGCACACACCGCCTGCACTGTTTGTGATCGACCAGCTTGAAAGATTTGTTTTTGTAGGTAGGACTAAGTACACATATCATGATGATTGCATTGTTTGGATGATGTGATCTGTATAGATGACATCACTAGGCAAGTGCTTGGCAAAACTTTGGCTGTTTGATTTTATAAATTTAACTGTTTTATGTTATTGATTCTGTGCTTAGAATGTCTACTAACAGAGGACAAAATCTTCTTTATTTGCAATTGTTTTGTTTAACATTTTGCTCATTAAAATCCTCAATGCTGTGAGTGAAACATACTAGGTGCTGAACTCTATATGTTTATGGATTTGGTTAATTGCGAAATTACATTAGTGCTAATGGGATTTTCAGGTTGGCTGACTATATGTTGTGATATTGGAGAAAAGGGATTTTGACTACATGGTTGCAATTGAAAGTAGCAGAATTTCAAGCATTATTTTCTATATAAGGTTTACCCTTTTGATTTTTCCTAGTTCTTGTCCATTTTCCCTACTAAACAGTTGAACATTCAAAAATATTTTTCTGTTAATTTGTATAACAAAATACATGTAATATTGGATATTTTATTGCCCTGTAGTTCTACTTAGAGTTGACTTATAATATTTCTGAAGTTTTAAGTTATTATTTTTCTAACTGGGATCTACCATATTGATCTTTTTGAATGCTGGACGTGCTGTATTGCATTCAAATAACTTATTTTAAAAATAATGTAGGCAAGCCCCAGAAAGAATTGTACTGTAATATATGTACTTTATTTAATACATGTATTATGTTTTCTATATCAAAGAAATTAGATTGATTTAATGTGTGTTAATGTTTTAAGAGCAGTTTTAATGTATAATTTATAGTATGTATTTCCTGGTAACCATGTGTGCTCATTATCTTTTCACCTGCTTCCTGCTTTACTGTTCTACATAGTGGTTGTGCTGCTATCTAAACCGCTGTTAAGAGACAGAGCAATCACAGTGAGCTACAAGAGCTCACTCTTTGTGTTATTCTACACATCTTTGTATTCATCAAACTTACAAAAACAAGTAAAATGAAGTACAAGCATGTAAATATGTAAAGTATCGACTGCATTGTAATAAAGCTGATCAAGCAAAAATTGTAGTTGATCAGCTTCATTCCTGTCCATAGTGGCCATGGAATGACAGCTCTGGAACTAGAAGTGACAAAAAACTTGTCACTTCCAGGTTCATTCAGCACAGGTCAGGAGGGGCACCTTCAGCAGACCGTGGAAGTGATCCGGTGACTTTACAGGTGCCCAAATCAGTTACATAGTATTTGAGTTGAATAAAGAAACAGGTCCATCAAGTTCAGCCTTTGTTTGTCTGTGTGTGATTGTGCATGTGTATGTGCGTACCTGAGTCCCTGTGTGATCTTGTTTTTAAAAGTACCTGTACTCCTGTACCCCTGTTACGGTCTCTGAGGAAGGTATCTAAATGCTTTTTGAATGATTTAATGCTCTCTGCTGATACCACTGCTTGTGGCAGCGAGTTCCAAAATGTAACCGCTCTAACTGAAAAGAAGCCCCCTACGCCCTTTGTGGGTAAATCTTTTCTCCACCAATTTTAGGTGGCAGTTGTTAGTGAGTTTACTGTGAAAAGTTTATTGCTGATGTTGCCATCACCACTAAACATTTTGTACATCAAAATCATGTCCCCTCTTAATCTCACTTCCAGCGTGAACAAGTTTAGATTTAGTAGTCTTGTCTCATAGCTTAGGTCCTCCAGCCCGTTAATTAGTTTAGTTCCCCTCCTCTGGACTCTCTTCAGCTCCAGGATATCCTTTCTGTGGATTGGTGTCACGATCCCCCTTAAACACTCTGTTTTATGGATCTCAGCTGCGGAAATGTGTGAGTATTCTTGCGTCACTATACCTGGTGGAGACAGCTAGTCAGGCTTTAAAGAGTGTAGATGGTTTGAGCGTCAAGCGTCTATTACTTCATAGACCCCCTTCAAATTGTGCACAGTGAACTTAATAGTATCTATGTAAACAGCCTAGGTAGTAAAGATATCAATTGGCAGTTCTGGAAGTATCAAATGTAATCATACAGTCCCATTAGTCAGGTATATTCACATATGATGGCATTAGCCAATGCGTAGATATATAAGAGTCTGCTGAATCCCGTGAGGGGGTACTTGCGGTTATGAGGGTCCAGACTGGACAGGAGGGTTTCCGGCTGAGTGTGAGGTCCCAGAGCGTCCGGGTTGGTAAGGTCGTCCAGCAGGGTTCCCGAGAGATAGAGGTGTCGGGGGGCTGCAGGGCACCGTGTCAGCCTCCCGACGAGTTTAAATAGCCCGCCAGCTTCAGGAGTGGCCGGAACCGAACGCCGGCCGACTTCCGCGTTCCACGCTGGAACGCATGCGTCACTCCTTTTGGGGCGGAGCCGTCGTTCTGCTGGCTCCGGCGCCGCGTTCCAGCGTGGGAAGCAATCAGCGTCCACAGGAGCCGTGAAGGTTCTTAAAGTACCCCCCCCAAGGGACCACCCCTGAAGGTCCCCAAAGGCACGGGCTTGCCCGGGTACCTTTTGTGGAAGGCCCTGAGCAAGAGAGGGGCATGCACGTCACCCGCCATTTCCCAGGAGTCTTCCTGATCCCCATAGCCCTTCCATCGTACAAGATACTGAAGACACCTACCCCGTCTGTGGGAATCGAGGATCTTCTCAACTTCATACTCCAATTCACCGTCTACCTGTACCGCAGGAGCTGGAAGAGGTACACGGTCAGGAAAAGGGTCGGAGCGAAATGGTTTAAGGAGGGACACATGGAAGGAGGGATGGAATTTTAGGTCAGTAGGGAGAAGGAGTCACATGGTATTGCATTGATCACCTTCTCAATGCAGAATGGTCCAATGAATTATTTCCCCAGCTTTTTGGAAGGTATCTTGGGACGAAGATTTTTCGTGGAGAGCCAGACCTGTTGTCCCACCTGATACTGAGGAGGAGGGCGTCTTCTGAGGTCGTAGTAATATTTTTGGCGCTCTTGCGCAGCTTTTAGCTTGTCTTTCAAGATCTCCTTGGTTCCCCGTAGGGTGGTCAGATAGTGTTCAGTGGAGGGAACATTGACAGGTATCATGGTATTGGGTAGTTGGCTTGGGTGAAACCCGTAGTTGGCATAGAAAGGTGAATGGAGACTGGAAGAACTGGTAGAGTTGTTGTATGCGAATTCCGCAAGGGGCAGCAACTCATACCAATCGCCCTGAAGGTGGATGCAGTAACACCTGAGGTACTGTTCTAGGCATTGGTTGACACGCTCGGTCTGGCTGTTAGTCTAGGGATGATAAGCGCTGGAGAGCCTGTGATCTATCTGTAAGGACAGACACAGGGCCCTCCAGAATCTGGAGACAAACTGGCAGCCTCTGTCAGAGACAATCCTATCAGGCAGGCCATGCAACCTGAGCACGTGGTGGACGAATGGCTGGGCGGTTTGTTGTGCAGTGGGCAATGACCTCAACGGAGTGAAGTGTGCCATTTTAGTAAGGCCATGGAATGTGACCATTATGGTTGTATGCCCGTTGGAGGTCGGTAGTTCCACAATGAAGTCAATGGAAATGGCTTCCCAAGGTCTGGTAGGAATTGGTAAAGAAGTAAGCAACCCGTAGGGTGGCTTCTTCTCTCGTTTACAGGTAGCACATATTGTGCAAGTAGAGACATACTCCTTGATGTTATTAGTCATACGGGCCACCAGAAGTGTCTTCTGATGAGGTCCAGAGTCTTGACAATTCCTGGATGACCTGCCAATGGAGCTTTGTGTAGTAGTTTAATCACTGGAATTTGCATTGTAGGAGGAACATATAATTTCTTCTCCTTGAAAAGGAAGCCCTCCTCATCTCTATGGAGTCCTGGTGGTAGAAGAGAGGCATCAGGGGGCAAACTGTCCTTTAGTTGCTGTTTAAATGCCATGGTGGCACAGACGAATCTGTGTGGAGGTATGACGGATACGGGAGGAGAGTCTAACTTGCCATCCTCCCCCATTCGTGAGAGCGCGTCAGCCTTACCATTCCTGGACACTGGACGGTAGGATATATGGAAATCGAACCTATAGAAGAACAGGCTCCATCATACCTGTCTAGCAGATAGGGTTTTACAAGATTTGAGATATTTGAGGTTGCTATGGTCGGTATAGATGATGAAAGGGTTTTTGATACCTTCTAGGAGATGTCTCCAGTTCTCTAGGGAATTCTTGATCGCAAGTAGCTCTTTTTCCCCTATGGGGTAGTTTCTCTCTGCAGGGTTTAGGGTCCTGGAGAAGAATGCTACCTGATGTAATGGAGCTGTAGGGTTGGAACGTTGGGAGAGAACTGCACCAACTGCCACCTGAGAAGCATCGACTTCTAGGACATAATAGCTGTCCTGATCGGGCAACGTCAGGATGGGAGCAGAGGTGAATTTGTTTTGTAGCATCTCAAAGGCATCCTGGGCCTCTCGGGTCCAAGAGTACTTTTGCTTCGGGCTGGTGAGGGAAGTCAAAGGTTTTACGATCGCCGAGAAGTTCTTAATGAACTTCCTGTAGAAATTAGAGAAGCCTAAGAACTTCTGTAAGGCCTTCCTGGACCACGATCCCAGGCTTGACAAAGAGGCAGTAGCCTCGAAACGCGTAGCGCTAACAACAGGAGCTCACCCCCTACCACGCTTGTACCGACTGGAGCCGGGCCCACCGCCACTGCGACCCGACAGTGACAGCTCCGCTACAGAGCGGCTCATCTCGCACAGCCGGCGGGATTCAGCCTGGCCAGCTGTCTCCTTACGGCTCTCCACAGTCCTTGCATAACCACCTCCAGGCTTGCTCCCCTTATGTCTCCCTGATGCCATCCTCAGCCTGCTGTGATATCATATGTGTTCCAGCCACATCAGTCCTTCGTGACCAAACACCACAGCAAATTCCAAAACGCGAGTTTTTTTCTTCTCTTCTCCATACAGTTAGAGCGCTCTCAACCATCTTTGCCATGGAACGGGGAATGGGCCACTTTAGTATGCACTCGATTTTGGAGGGGTCCATTTTAATCCCACTGGGGGAGATTAGATAACCCAGGAATTAATAAGTGGTTTGTTCGAAGAGGCATTTGGGTAATTTCACATATAACGAATGGGCCCTTAGTCTAGCAAGCACCCAGCGGACATGTTTCCGGTGGCTCTCCATCTCGTCTAAATAGATAAGGATGTCGTCGAGATATATTACGACACAGACGTCTAAGAGGTCTCGGAAGATATCATTGATGAAATGCTGAAATGTGGCAGGGGCATTGCAAAGACCAAAGGGCAGGACAGTGTATTCGAACAACCCGTAATGCGTTCTGAACGCAGTTTTCCATTCGTCTCCTTGCCTGATCCGAATTAGGTTATAGGCCCCTCTGAGGTCTAATTTCGTGAAAACTCGGGCAGTCTGTAGCCGCTCAATAAGCTTGGGTATAAGCGGAAGGGGATAGCGATTTTTCACAGTTATACTTTTGAGGGCCCTATAATCGGACGTAAGCTTGCGTCTTTGTTCCTGACAAAGAACATTCCTGCACTGGCAGGGGAGGTAGAAGATCTTATGAATCCCTTTCGGAGGTTATCCCCTAAGTAGATTTTCAGATGCTGCAATTCCGGCTGGGAGAGGGCATAGATTTTCCCAGAAGGGATGGCACTTCCAGGAATCAGTTCTATAGGGCAATCATACGGCCTATGAGGGAGCGTCTGAGCCAGTTGTTTACTGAACACATCCTGGAAATCTTTATCCTGGCTTGGAGGACTGTCTGTCGTGACCTGCATTACAGAGACCACTGGGTAACATGTCTCTTTGCAATACTGGGACTGGAGACGTATGTAACTCTTACCCCATAGTAAGGTAGGCTGGTGCAGACTTAACCAGGGAAGGCCAAGCACTACTGGGAACATGGGGGAAAGAATGATATCAAAAGAGATATATTCTGTGTCCCGCTATGCATGTCAAGAGAAGAGGGTGCGTCTGCCTACAAACGGGACCAGAGACTGAGCTCGAACCATCGATGAAACTGACGGACAAAGGGGTATGCTTTTTAACGCGAGGTATTTTATTGTTTGTCACAAGACGGAGGTCGATGAAGTTTCTGCAGGCTCCTGTGTCTATCAGGGCATCACCCTGTATCCTCTTCTGGTCCCACTGTAATGTGAGAGAAACATAAATGTAAGAAGCAGGCTGTGACCCTGGTTTTGTCATTTTACAGATATGTGAGATGATACCTTCTGGGTTTCTTTTTGTGAGCGGACAGGCGTTGACAATGTGAGCCGGAGAGGCACAGTACAGGCATAAATTCCTTGTGCGTTGTCTCATTCTTTCCACAGCCGTCAGGTGACCTCGGATGGTACCCACTTCCATAGGTTCCTCCCTAGGAGGGGGAGCCGGTCTCCTGGTTGCGTCTACTGGGCTAGACCAGCGTTCGGCCCTTCTTTCACGTAATCTGCGGTCAATGGTTATGGCACGCTGCATCAAGGTATTTAGGGAAGGGGGAAGCGCCCCTCGGGCGATGTCGTCGTTGAGGGCTTCAGATAGGCCAAGGTGGAACTGGTTACGGAGACCAATATCGGTCCAGTCAGCCTCCCGAGCCAACCGCCGGAACTCAGCGATATAATCTGCGACTGGTCGCCGGCCTTGTCTTAAACTGCGTATGGCATTTTCTGCGGTTAACTGTTTACTCGGGTCTTCATACAAGCGGGACATGGTCTCTGAGAATTCCTGAAAAGAGTTCAGGAGGGGGTCTTCCCTCTCCACATACGTGTTTGCCCAAGCGCGGGGTTCCCCCTTAAGGTACGAGATCATTGTGAGAACCTTAACTCGATCGTTAGGGTAGGTTCTAGGGCGTAGATCGAACATTAATCTACAAGCATTTGTGAACTCCCTATAGCGTTTACGATCACCCGATGGGGGGGTTAGCCTTGGGTTCTGGACCCTCTCTGGGTGCAGATACCAAATCGCGTAGTGATTGATTCTGCAACTGGAGCTCCTGCACAGTCTGCGTGAGAGACTCCACGGTTTGAGTGAGAGCTACAAGATGTCCTGTGAGTTCCGCTGGATCCATGGCGAAAGGTTCCACGATTCTGTCACGATCCCCCTTAAACACTCTGTTTTATGGATCTCAGCTGCGGAAATGTGTGAGTATTCTTGCGTAACTATACCTGGTGGAGACGGCTAGTCAGGCTTTAACCCCTGGCGTCACACTCAATCTTTACAGAGTGTTAGGGGTTATAGCATCATTTGCCGTGATACGAGTGTAGATGGCTTGAGCGTCAAGCGTCTATTACTTCATAGACCCCCTTCAAATTGTGCACAGTGAACTTAATAGTATCTATGTAAACAGCCTAGGTAGTAAAGATATCAATTGGCAGTTCTGGAAGTATCAAATGTAATCATACAGTCCCATTAGTCAGGTATATTCACATATGATGGCATCAGCCAATGCGTAGATATATAAGAGTCTGCTGAATCCCCTTGAGGGGGTACTTGCGTTTATGAGGGTCCGGACTGGACAGGAGGGTTTCTGGCTGAGTGTGAGGTCCCAGAGCGTCCGGGTTGGTAAGGTCGTCCAGTAGGGTTCCCAGGAGATAGAGGTGTCGGGGGGGCTGCAGGGTGCTGTGTCCTTAATCGTGGAACACCGTGTCAGCCTCCAGACTTGCGATCTGCACTTCAATAGCTTATTTCCAGTGTAAAGGTGACACTGGGGGTCTTTTGAACCGAACGCCGGCCGACTTCCGCATTCCATGCTGGAACGCATGCGTCACTCCTTTTGGGGCGGAGCCGTCGTTCTGCTGGCTCCAGCGCCGCGTTCCAGCGTGGGAAGCAATCGGCGTCCGCAGGAGCCGTGAAGGTTCTTACAATTGGTGACCAAAATTGGAGCGCATACTCAAGATGAGGCCGAAACAGTGATCTATAAAGTGGCAAAATTATTGCTTTATCTCTACATTCCCTTTTTAATACAAGACAGTACTCTGTTAGCTTTGTTTGCTGCGGACTGGCATTGCAAGCTATTATTAAATCTGTGGTCTACTATGACCCCCAATTGTTTTTCCATTTCTGACTTCCCTAGTGAAGTACCCATTAATATGTATTCCTCTTGCCTATTTTTAACCCCAAATGCATTACTTTACATTTTTCAACATTAAATCTCATCTGCCATATAGTTGCCCACTCACCTATTTTATTCAGGTCCTCCTGTAATGTTATAATGTTTAAGCCCGAGTCTATTGCCCTGGTACATGCATGAATCTATAACCGGCCTTTATAGCAGGGCGCACATTGGGAAGGCTTACAACAATACAATAAGTACTACCCCTGTCGCACTCCTTACCGATATGTCCCTTGTAGTGGGGGGTGCTCGCAGTGACCGCGGATGGCGCCGCGAATGTCAGCAAAAATGTAGAAATGTCACCAGCACACCAATCCTTTTAAGATAGCAAAAGCTTAATTTATTGAAGTTTTTTGTCATATGACCAAACAAGCGCTTTCGGGACCGCGCAGGGTCCCTTCATCAGGCTTTAGCATTGACGATGGTGTACAATATCTATGTCTGGGCAAGAGGGGCGGAGGCCTGTTGCCCAAGGTGCTTTCACAACTTGTGTAATGTTCCTTCCCATTTTTATATATTCAGCCATATATGCAGGAAGACATTGATTGCTATAGAAATGCAATTTTATTCAGTTGACTTCCTCCTGCTAACCGTGCATTCTTCTCATTACCTACATTGCTGATTGTGTTCTTGTAGCTTGTTCATCATGGCATGCTATGGTTGTGCAATTATTGACATTCAAAATTATATTGCAATATTATGCAATGGTTGTACTCCTGTCTGAAAACTCAGTGAAAACATTAAAACCGCAATCAATGTAAACGCATCAAAATGCATGTCAACTCATGCATTAAGACATGCATTTAAACATGTCATGACGCATACCGATGTATCATGATGCACGTAAAGGCATCATTACACAAATCTACAGCCACCAATTTGCGTTATGACATACATTGACATTTAATACAAATTGCATTGCAACACGCTTTGCTGTGTTTTGATGCACTGCCATTGATATCAATGGAAAGTGCATCAGAAGAAAAAACACATAGGTGTGAATCCGGCTTTATGGGTGAAAGTCAGTGACCTGAATCACTTGATGGCTTTGTATATCTTTTGAGATCTATAGCAGCAAGATTTTTTAGTGGTTATTCTGCCTCCCACTTTGGATTTGCAGGCTTTCTACTGTGTTTATTATAATGTAAACCAAATCCAGCACGCAGCTGCAATGGTAGCTGTATTTGGGTTGGTTATAGGGGAGGTTACAGCCATTTGTTTTTGCTAGTGCTAAGTTGGTGCAGTATAATGGGGTTGCTCCAATCCTAAATTCCATTTTATAACAAAAGCAGCCATACCATATTCAGTGGAAGACTTTTACCCCAAGAAAAAGCAAAGGTAAAGTTAGCAGGGCTGCCCGTGGTAAAAAAAAGTAGTAGTTTTAAAGTGTACTCTTCAAAAGGTAGGTATTGGCTATTAGTAAGGTATAGTGTGAAAGACACCATAAGTGGGTATTGTTGCATCAAAATGGGCATGCCATCAGGACAGGTATATTGAACAGTATGTAAAAAATAGCGAATAAGCATAAAATTGTAAACAAAAATGGTATATATATTTGTAGGATGTATTAAATTACACTTTATATTTATAGTAGTATTATTAATATATTTATAGTATTAGTATTATAGATATTTATAGTATTTAACATTTATGATACAATAAAAAGAAACTTTAAATTGTGTATGTGTTGAGTAAATAGATATAAAATTATACATACAATGTTCAAACAAAATGATGAATAAATACAATTAAATCAATACAATAACTGTAATCATATATACTGAATGGTAAAGGGAAAACTGCATCTAATAGCTGGAGAGATAAACCCTGACAAAGTCATAAAACATGATTGTATATTGTTCATATAGCTGGAAACATTTGTAAATCATGACATGATATAAAGATATAAAACATGATTGTATTGAAATTCATATGAAACCAGAGATTGTAGGTATGAATTAATGAGCAATTAAATAAATATAAAAACATATTCTATATGCTTTTTGCACTTATTAATAATATTTAGATCACTTAATTAGTACTCAAATCATAAAGAATATTATTTTTTTTGCCAGTGACATGTCGTACCTGCTGGGTGAGGCATTCTGCCAGCCAAGCTCCCAGCCCGTCGAAGCCCCGTCCTCAACCTGGTCACCAAGCTATGTGTGGAGGAGGGTGGGAGGAGGAAGGGAGGAGCCTCCCTGTCCCTCACTTGCTCGTCACTGGTGAGGCATCCAGAGTGATGTCTTCAGTATTTTTTTTTTGATTGGACAGCTTGGACCAATGGTGCTTTGGCATTGGTTCAAACCATTCACAGAGCTCAAGCCTCTAACATAGAATAGAGGCTGTTGCAGCTCTTGCCTCACTATGTTAGGTTACACAAGCAGTGGGGAAGCCCGCTGCTGTGTAACCTAACTTAGCTGTCAAAAGCCGAATGCAGCGTCACCTGTAATTAACAGGCAGCACTCCATCCATGACAGGTTACACAGCGGGGAAGCTTTCCCTGCTGTGTAACCTGTTACAAGTCGCTCTGAATGGAAAAAAAGCTGTCAGCTCCAGACTTGAAGTCTGCTGCCTCCCCCGACCGCACGTCCATGGTTTTTGCATTTATTCAATTGCTCATAATGAATTCCTACATACAATCTTTGGTAGGGCCACTGGCCTCCTGTTAAGCTAAAGAACATGTAATGCACAGCACAGTTTAAGTGCATCAGTTAGGATTGTATTACATCAACATAACATGCAGATTGCAGTGGTCAGCAGTATATAACATATAGAGTCCAGTGGTCAGGAATATCTAATATACTGCCTTTTACATTGATGTCAGTGTCAGAAGTATGCCCCCTACAATGGCATCATTGGAAAAACAACAGCATGAGTGACATACATTACTTCCACTGTGAAAGTATGCAATGCTTCTTACAATGGTGTCAGTGGCAGCAATATGCACTTTACCTTGGTTTCAGTGCAAGAAATAATGGCCCAGTATCTTTGGTCAGGGTTGTTTGCTAAGGGCAGCAGCTTCTGAGGGAAACACCCCCTGTTGCCCCTGGTTGGTTAAGCTCTAATCCCACTGCTGGAGTTTCTGGAAAGTGTAAGAAGATAATGGATGATTCCTCTATTCGTTTTTGCTGAACAAACCCTTCATTATATATATTTCTTCTTTATTAAAGGAGAACTATGAGGTGAGTGCTTTTCACTAACCTCATAGTTCTAGCCGACCTGTACAATGAGACTGTCACAGGTCGGCTCAGTAGATCGGGAGGTGAGCGAACACATACCGGCGTTCGCTCACCTCTCGATCCTGTCACGGCTCTCTGCCGTGACAGGGGAGGGGCTGGATTCCCCCCTCCACGCTCTGATCCGCCAGCGCTGACTGGCAGAACGGACGGGGGAGGGGGCGGGTACAGCTGGTTCTGCCTCTAGATAGGCAGAGCCAGCTGTCAGTCACGCAGCTGGGCGGATCCCGGCACAATTGTCGGGATCCGCTTCAGCTGCGGCGTCTCAGTATACCGCGAGCTACAGCTCGTGGTATACTGAGCCTAGGGTGATGGGAGGACGCTAGTTTGTGTCCTCCCGTTACCCTAAGGAGAACTATGGGGAAAAGCCTTAACCCCATAGTTCTCCTTTAAGTAAACATTAATACAGTGCTTAAAGGAGAACTATGAGATGAGTGATTTCCACTCACCTCATAGTTCTAAGCCGACCTGTGACAATGAGACTGTCACAGGTCGGCTCAGTAGATCGGGAGGTGAGGGAACACATACCGGGTTCCCTCACCTCTCGATCCTGTCACGGCTCTCTGCCGTGACAGGGGAGGGGCTGGATTCCCCTCTCCCCGCTCCGATCTGCCAGCGCTGACTGGCGGAACGGACGGGGGAGGGGGCGGGTACAGCTGGCTCTGCCTCTAGATAGGCTGAGCCAGCTGTCACTCACGCAGCTGGGCGGATCCCGTCATCTACGTCGGGATCCGCTCCAGGTGCGGCGTCTCAGTATACCGCGAGCTGTAGCTTGAGCTTAGGGTAACGGGAGGACGCTAGTTTGTGTCCTCCCGTTACCCTAAGGAGAACTATGGGCAAAAACACTGACCCCATAGTTCTCCTTTAACGAAGAGTTTTTGTTAGTTTCTTCTACCTTTAATAAGTTGTGTAAATGTTCCTTGATGCTAACAATTACTTGATGGATTATACCTTAAATTAACCAAATAGAAGAGAAAAATGTATCCAGCATCATTTTTTAGATATATTGTATGACATGAAAGAAAACCTGAATGACTCACCAGCAGGCAATGAATGTTCTAAAAATAACT
This sequence comes from Nanorana parkeri, assembly GCF_000935625.1. Classification (NCBI taxonomy): domain Eukaryota; kingdom Metazoa; phylum Chordata; class Amphibia; order Anura; family Dicroglossidae; genus Nanorana; species Nanorana parkeri. The sequence continues at coordinate 1,620,372 of NW_017306414.1, read as the reverse complement.
TTTCTCCTCTCCCCTCTGGAATGTAGCTGTCAGTTATGAGATAGAATGATTACCCAGATGCAAGGTGCTATAGGAACACACATCTTGCAGGTTTCTGAAGAACTCTAGGTTGAAAGAATATCCATAGTGCCATTTATACTATATCTACGGCTAGGCCTAAATTTAGGCTTGGGCAGTCTAGTCTTCTGTTTTGGAATAGGAAAGGTTAATTTAATCTGCACATTACATTCAGCAACAAATATTTATATGTAGGAAAGGAGAGATATCTTTATAGGCTTCATTTCCCAGTGTTTACTGCCTTTCAGCCTGCTTTTGAGAGGGCTGTTTTATTAAAACTGAAGTACAAAAGTAGATTTGTTGCCATCAGCAACAAACAAGGTAGGGATATTGAAAAAATATATAAGTGAGTTTTTGACCATAGTTTTAGCATAAGGTTACCAGATTTTCAAAATGAAATCCAAGCACACCCTACTGACCACCCACTTGAAAACCATACAGACAAACCACAGCCCACAGTTCTGTCTGTTACTTTTCATTTGCACTAACAGTTTCATTTTCAGGACAAGTATTCAGGGTGATCCCTTCTTCTCAGTGTAGGTATTGCTTGGACCGAGAAGAAGGGGCTTCCCCGAAATCTTGTCCTGAAAATTAAACTGGAGGACAGAGGTGAAGTGATATACACAGTGGGGGACAGAAGTAAGGTGATATATACAGTGATGATGGAACAGAGGTGCAATGAAATATACAGTGGGGGCAGAAGCCGAGGTGATATATACAGCGAGGGGGGAACAGAGGTAAGATGATGTATATATTGTGGGGGCAGAGGTGAGGTGATATATACAGTGAGGGGGACAGAGGTGATATATACCCTGTGGGGGAGGGGGGCACCGGTAAAGTGATATATACAGTAAGGGGGAGGGGGGCAGGGCGGAGGTGATATATACAGTTTGGGGGCCAGAGGTGAGGTGATATATACAGTGAGGGGGGCAGAAGTGATGGGGGACAGAGGTGAGGTGATATATACAGTGAGGTGGGCTGAGGTGAGGTGATGTATACAGTGGGGTGGGCTGAGGTGAGGCAATATGTATAGTGAGGGGTGGAGGCGAGGGGATATATACAGTAAGGGGGACCGAGGTGAGGTGATGTAACATATCAGAAGATATTTCAGGAACTTAATATGTACAGTGTTGTTGAAATAAGGTAAAGAGGGGACCTAATTGAAACCTTTAAATACATTAAGGATGCGAATAAAGTTCATGGGTGGGAATAAAAGACATAACCTCAAACCAGCAGGTGGAAAGTTCAAAACTAACCTTAGAAATAATTATTTTACCAAGATATTTAGACAAAAAGGTTAAAAAAGACATAAATTAAAAAGGGGCAGCTTTAGGGCAGAAATAAAAGAGGTTCCATGGACAGATCATAGTGCGGTTGTGGTGACTCTAAAGTATTTAACAAATAAAGCCAGGGGTATATACTGGTCATTGGAAGACAGCTTGCTAAGTGAACCCGACATATGCAAACAAATAAGATCTAGCATATTAGAGTACTTCACATTTAATGAAAAATCAGTATCCCCACCGGCTACAGTATGGAACGCACACAAGGCAGTTATAAGAGGTAGATTGATGCAGATGGCCATCCAAAAGAAGAAAAAGGGAACAGCCCAGAAGAAGGTAATAGAAGAAAATATAGTAGTTTAATGAAGAAATTTAAAGAAAACCGATAAAAAGTAGAAAAAGGCAAATGGAGGAAGTTAAATCTCAGCTAGACTTAATATTGAAACAGGAATTATTATGGGCAGGGAATAAAATGTACTGTATGAAGGACAGGCAAGATACTCTGTTAGCAAACTGTCTCTGTAAAAGAGAACCCTTCATTTAACCAATTTGAATAAAAACAGAGGGCTGTGCATATACTAGTGACCCGGTAAAGATCTTGGTGAGTTCCAGAAGGGACTGAGACAGTTAAATGAGTCTCCTCAAGTAATAGTGAAAGAAAATATAGAAAAGTTTATAGATTCAATATCACTCCTGAAAATTTCAGAGGACTTTAAAACAATGCTGGAAGAAGGGGTAACACTGCAAGAAGTGATGAGTGTTATTAAAGCATTCAAATTTGGAAGCAGACAGGGCCTGATGGGCTAACACCGTTGTATTATAAGAAATCTGGACCAATATTTGGACCCTATTGGTAAAGTTGTTTAATAGTATCCTGCAGGGAGAGCAGTTAGGCCTGGATATGTTGACGGCAGCAGTTGTAATGCTGCCAAAACTTGACAGATCATACCAATTGCAATAATCATCGCCCAATATCCTTGCTTAACGTTGACATCAAAATACTGGCCAGAGTTCCAGCTATTAGATTAAACAGCGTCCTAACAATCCTAATAGATAAAGACCAGGTGGGTTTCATATCAGGGAGGCAGGGGTCGGATGGAGTACATTTAATAGCCATAGCTAAATAGGAAAAAATATCAGGTGTGTTATATATCGGATATACAAAAAGCTTTTGATACGATTGCCTGGCAGTATATGTTTCTTTTGCTTGAGAAATGGGTATTTGGCCTAAATTATCGTGCATGGATTCGATAATTATATATGGAACCAAGGGCATTTATAAAGTATACAGGCTTTCATTCTGGCACTGTTGTAATGTCAAGAGATACACGACAAAGATGCCCTATGTCCCATCTGTTATTTGCATTGGCTCTGGAGCCTTTGGCGGCAGCAATCAAAGTTTGGACATCACGGGATTAAAAGTTGCAAGATATGAGCACAAGATCTCATTATTTGCAGATGATACTACGTTATTCTTGACTAATCCCCTGATATCCCTTCTGAATGTGATGAAATTATTGAGGGAATTTGAAGGCATATCAGGGTTGCAGATTCATAAAAGTAAATCTAAAGCCTTAAATATTAACTTAGAGCAGGGGATGGTTAGTCGATTACAAGCAGGGTTTCCTTTCCAATAGTGAGAGTTTGAAGTATTTGGGAGTACGTATTACAGCAGAATATGAGTCCTTGTTTGCAGCAAATATTCCTGCATTACAGAAACGAATGAGGAAAATGTTGGAGAAGTGGAAGAGATACCATATACTGTATCATGGCTTGGAAGAAATACAGCAGTTAAAATGTCTTTGATGCCTATAATATTATCTGTGTTTAGAATGTTACCAATAGCGATACCCAAGGGTGTTCTAGATTCAATGCAGAAACAATTAATGCATTTTATATGGAGGGGAAGAGGTCAAGCATATCAAAAAAGACATTGTTCCGTCAAAGAAACAAGGGAGGTTTGTCGGCCCCTAACCCAACGGCATATTATTTCGCAACAGAAATACCCCCAGTGCTTTCAAATTTTGTAACTTCAGAAACCCCACATTGGGTGGACATAAAAAGCAGAAATTCACCCTATTGGAATAGATACGTTGATATTGACACCGCTAGAAATGAGGAAGGATATTAGTAATCCTGTATTGAGACAAACACTCAAAGTATGGCATTAAAAAAAAACCCCATGTCAGAATTATTTTAGATAAAAAAAAGTTTAATTAGCACTATGGTCAAAGGTAACAAAAATGAGGGGTTTTTGAAGCTAAAGAAATTGAAAATTGAGGTGTTATTATAATCCAGGCGGTAATAGAGCAATATTGTGTATATACACTATATTGCCAAAAGTATTGGGATGTCTGCCTTTACACACACATGAACTCTAATGGCATCCCAGTCTTAATCTGTAGTTTTCAATATTGAGTTGGCCCACCCTTTGCCGCTATAACAGCTTCAACTCTTCTGGAAAGGCTGTCCTCAAGGTTTAGGAGTGTGTCTATGGTAATGTTTGACCATTCTTCCAGAAGGGCATTTGTGAGGTCAGGTACTGATGTTGGACAAGAAGGCCTGGCTCGCAGTCTACACTCTAATTCATCCCAAAAGTGTTCTATTTGGTGGAGGTCAGGACTCTGTACATGCCAGTTCCTCCACCCCAAACTCGCTCATCAATGTCTTTATGGATCCCGCTTTGTGCACTGGTGCGCAGTCATGTTGAAACCGGAAGGGGCCCTCTCCAAACTGTTCCCACAAAGTTGGGAGCATGAAATTGTCCAAAATGACTTGGTATGCTGATGCCTTAAGAGTTCCCTTCACTGGAACTAAGGGGCCAAGCCCAACCCCTGAAAAACAACCCCACACCATAATCCCTCCCTCCACCAAACTTTACACTTGGCACAATGCAGTCAGGCAAGTACCGTTCTGGCAAACGCCAAACTCAGACACATCCATCGGATTGCCAGGCAGAGAAGTGTGACTTGTCAATCCAGAGAACACGTCTCCACTTCTCTAGAGTGCAGTGGCAGCGTGCTTTACACCACTGCATCCGACGCGTTGCATTGCACTTGGTGATGTAAGGCTTGGATGCAGCTGCTCGGCCATGGAAACCCATTCCATGAAGCTCTCTATGCACTGTTGTTGTGCCAATCTGAAGGCCACACCAAGTTTGGAGGTCTGTAGCTATTGACTCTGCAGACAGTTGGCGTCTTCTGCGCACTGTGCGCTTCAGCATGCGCTGACCCCACTCTGTCATTTTACGTGGCCTACCACTTTATGGCTGACTTGCTTTTGTTCCCATTTGCTTCCACTTTGTTATAATACCACTAACAGTTGACCGTGGAATATTTAGTAGCAAGGAAATTTCACGGATGGACTTATTGCACACGTGGCAACCTATCACGGTACCACGATTGAATTCACTGAGCTCCTGAGAGCGACCCATTGTTTCACAAAGTTTGTAGAAGCGTCTGCATGCCGAGGTGCTTGATTTTATACACCTGTGGCCATGGAGGTGATTGGAACACCTGAATGCAATGATTTAGAGGAGTGTCCCAATACTTTTGGCAATATAGTGTGTGTGTGTGTATACTATCTATTGCTGGAGAAACAGGGTTCCCCCTCAAAGGTAGAGAGGCTTGGGCAGAAAGTTAGAGGGGAAAGTTTGGTTTCAGATATGGAACACTATTACCCACTATACAGTAAATACGGTGGCAATAGAAACTAATTATAAGTATGCGCTGGCATATGGTCCCTCAGAAAATGGCAACATTTTAGGGGGTAAGTTATTTCAGTTGTTTTAAAGCAGGGGCGCCCACAATTTTTCATTCGGAGATCTACTTTTCAAATGCCAAGCTCAATGAGATCTACCAACGAAAAAACACCTGCATTCAGGTTGAATAAAGAGGTTGAATAAAGACATCAGTCCATCAAGTACAACCTATTAGGATCTCATTCTTAGGACTACTACTTGTACCCCTGTATATTACGGCCCCTTAAGAAATCGTTCAAAAGTTTCTTGAACAATTCCACATTCTTTGCTGAAATCACAGCCTGCGGCAGTGAGTTCCAGACCCTAACTGCTCTAACTGTGAAGAACCCCCTTCGCCCCTTGTGCTGGAACCTTTTTTCCACCAATTTTAGGTGATGGCCTCTAGTTTTTGTAATGGAGTTAATTTTAAACAGTTTATCGCTAATGTTGCTACCACCATTGAACATTTTGTACATGGAAATCATATCCCTCCTTAATCTCCTCACCTCCAATGTGAACATGTTTAAATTTAGTAGCCTTGTCTCGTAGCTCTGGTCCTCCATACCCCTAATTAGTTTGGTTGCCCTCCGCTGGACTTTTTCCAGCTCAAGGACATCTTTTCTTAGTACTGGTGACCAGAACTGGACCGCGTACTCCAGATGAGGTCAAACCAATGCTCCAATGCTGGGTAAAAAGTTGAAACAGAACCAGTAGGAGGCGTTATTAAACTTAAAACCAAAGGGATGCACTGCATCTCAATTTAAACTGGAAACATTTATATTTACAGCAGCAAAGCAAATACTGGGGAGAGCATGGAAGGTCAGGATCCCAACAATAG
>NW_017306414.1:1607990-1614240 GCF_000935625.1 Nanorana parkeri | reverse complement strand
ATATATATATATATACCCTGTTTCCCTGAAAATAAGACCTACCCCAAAAATAAGACCTAGTACTATTTTTGGGAATTGCTAAAATATAAGACCTACCCCGAAAATAAGACCTAGTTGTGACCATTGCCAGGGCTGGCGGTGGCATAAGGGGGAACCTGCAGAGCCGCGGGAGAGAATCAGCGTTGCCAATGAAGCCAGCGCTAGAGGAAGCGAGGCAGCAGTGGAGGGGTCAGAGCCGCATAAGCTGATGTTTCCTCTACAGCGCCGACTCCTGTCACAGGCGAAGTGATAACAAATGCACGCCTGTGAGGAATCGATAGTGAAAGTGCGCTTCGCTTTTTCTGGTTACCAAATTGCTCTTGGAAAGGTACTGCACCCCTGATTACCCTATTCTTAACTTTGCCATTTTGGATTATTGAATTTGTATTTGCATTAACTTTGGATTGTTATACATAAAAAAATAGAAAATAAATAAGACCTACCCCGAAAATAAGACCTAGTGTGTTTTTTTGAGCCAAAAAAATGTAAGACAGTGACTTATTTTCGGGGAAACACGGTATTTGGTATGCAGTAAATGAAAAATTATGGGCAACAATAAATAAGATTAAAAAATGTAAAAAAATATGGTCTCCCTGGGCAGTAAATCATATGCCTATGTTATTGGGATTACAGAGGCGGGTTTATACACTTTTGTTTTGTCTTGAGCAGCAACGGATATTGTTTTTTGTGTATGTTAGAAGTATAGATTGTAGAACATGATGAATAATTTTAAGTATTATATGCCAGAATTGAAATGAAAGGGTGGTAAATGTTAAATAAGGAAATGTACAATGAAAGGTTGATTATGTGTTTATGTATTTTTGAAAACGAATAAAAAGAAATTGAAAGAGAAAAAAGAGGCAGATTTGATGAACCACTGTTCTACACAAAGCCACTCAAGGGAGAGCTCTGCCAAACGTTCCAAATCGTCTCACGCCTATTTTCTTTAAGGTGCCCATACACCTTACAATTATCAGGAGATTTTTGTCTGCGATTACGCTTTCATCAGAAAATCTGCCAGTTGTTGGGGAATGTACAACCCAGGGACATGCGGTCAGGGGAGGCAGGTGAAGCAGAGCCTCACCTAGAAAAAGCTGTCAGCTTCATGTCTGAAGCTGACAGCTTTTTCTCCATTCAGATCGGCATCTAACAGGTTACACAGCAGGGAAATCCTCCCCGCTGTGTAACTAGTCATGGAGCGCCTCAGCAGTGAGGAGCAAGTGAGGGACAGGGAGGCTCCTCCCCTTCTCCTTTACGCTAGTTTGGGGGCAGGGCTTTACCCGGCAGCGGGGCGGGGTGGGATGTGCTGGGGGCGAGGCTGGGGAATGCCTCACCCAGAATAAGAGGCACTGCACGTCACTGGTACAACCTCAATTACTGTACAACTGGCAGTTTTTTGTCTTTCAAGCAGGCTACAAAACTTTTATCTAATTGGATGAACATTGACAGGTTAGTGGCATGGTTTTACAACACAAATCTCAAGATGCAAACTGCACATGCTCAAACGAAAATCTGTCCTTTCATTTGATGAAAATCAGCCAGGTGGTGGTGCTGACGAGCGTTAATTGCGAACTACATTGGTCTGTGCATGATGGCCTAGTTGTATGAAAATTGAACAAGGGTGAAATGTCTGGACAACAAAAGTTGTACAATGGTTGTAAGGTGTATGGCCACCTTTACAGACATGAGAAGAGAGACAAATGGCTCCAGAAGAGTTTACAAATTTTTTAATATGCAGCAGATTTTATTCAAGAATGTATGCAATCTAGGGATGTCCCGATACCGATGCTAGCTTCGGTATCGGGCCCGATACAGGGCATTTTCACAAGTACATGTACTTGTGAAAATGCCCCGGTACCTAACGCCGATGCTTGCGCATAAGTGTTGATTTGGAATTGCCCGACGCCTGGGACATATAGTTCCGGGCGCCGGGCAAACAAGAGCAGGGGGCGTGGAACCGTGACAGCGGGAGGCGTGGAGCGGATGACGGCGGTCTGATTAAAAATGTAACTATATAAAAATAAAAAGACGATAAAGTAAAAATAATAAAATAAATGAAAATTAAAAATGTTTACAAAGTAAATAAAAATTGAAAAAAATTAAAACCAGCCCCGCTGCCCCCATCATCTGCATGCAAATAAACGCAAAATGTTTTCAACCGCGATCGTGTGCAACCGCACGGGCAGGGTGGTATTGCGGCGGGAAACCGCACAATCTGCCTGGCACAACTGGGGTGCCATTAGAAAATAATGGCACTGCCAGCGCGATCGACGGTGGTATAGAATCCGTGACCGCCCGGTCATCGTGCACAAAACCGAGCACATGGCAGTCATGGAATCGCACACCACCGCCGATTTCGCTGGCAGTGCCATTATTTTCTAATGGCACTCCATTTGCGCCATGCAGATTGCGATGTTTCCCGCCGCAATACTGCTTGGGCGGTCCCACACGATCGCGGTTGAAAACATGAATTTAAATGAGTTTAAATGTTGTATTGTTCTAAAACAGTCTTTAATTAAAGTTCTTCATAATCATAAACAAATTGGCCTAAAATCATTAGTCTATTGTTTTTTTTTTAAATGTCACCTGTCCCTTTAAGAAAAAGTATCGGTAATTGGTATCGGCAAGTACATGAGGGGAGGTACTTGTACTTGGTCTTAGAAAAGGGGTATCGGGACATCCCTAATGCAATCCTCAACAATTGTTGTGACCGAAGCCTGATATACTCTTGTTACATTCCCTGCTCCTAGTCTGACCATAATCTAGTCATGTCAGATTTTACTTCCTGAAATACATCGAAAACAAAATTTACTTGGCAGCTTCATAAAGTCCTCTTCTAAACCCCAAAATGGACAATGGTGTCACTGTGACCAAATATCTGAATTCTTTGTTAGGAATAACCCATGGAACACCAAAGCAGAAATGGTCTGGCTGGCTTAAAAAATATATATCTGGGGTACTCTTCAAAGCACTACTTGCATGATACAAAACATTATTATTAAGTCAAATTAAAACCAGCAGACCAACACTCCCCTATTTACTTCAATACCAAATACATAACATTAACATTCAACTAAATACCCCTCTGAAAAAGTGAATAATGTGCACAAAATAGCTAGGTTTTACTGTGGTCGATATACCTCAGCCACAGCCACAAATATATGTGTGTCTGTGTGGAATATACCATCAGATATAAAGCCTTAAGAACAGTAATTTCCCTGATTATGCTGTCAAAAATCTGCTTTGCTGATTAGGCTTGCAAGGGAAGCTCACTTTCCCTGAATTGTCACATGCCATTATTGCGGTAAAACAAGTACACCCTGACTCCATAAAACTACTTTGCAATCCCGTTGTTAGATATAGACCTCAAGCTATTTTATCGCTGTGCTGGCAGATTGTCTAAATGGATCTAAGCTACCCATCTTTGTACTTGATACAGAAAAAAACATTTGATCATTTTACCAGGTCCAATATTTTAGTAACATTAAACAAATTGCGTGTATTGGTAGAATTTACTCAAGTATTACAATTATTCCACTATACCCCTCTAGCATATTTAAAAGTACTTTGTTCACAGCTTATCTAATAACGATTCAGTAGAGAACACAGCAGGGCTGGCCACTCGTACTTCAGTTTGAAAACCTTAGAACTTCATATTCACAAACCCACTTACACTCCTGGAGTCAAGGTTCCCAACAATGAATTCAACATTAACCTTGTGTTGATGATCTATTGCTAACACCAACAAATCCTTATGTATCTATCCTAAATCTCCTCCAACTACTGAAATAATTTAGCTCCATCTCAAGAGCATAGACCAATCTGAAATTCTCTTTGCTACTCATGGCTATTCTTCAACAATAACTAGCTAAAACTGTTGAATTTCTATGATGCATTTCAATTTGTACACTAACTGTGTAGTGTTACCATATTGCCTGGCTGGAGAAAAAAAGAGCAAGGAACCTGATGCCTATGGCTTAGTTACTCATGTCATACAGTTTGTAATGGTGACAGAAATTGTGAAATTTCTATATCTTCCTGCAACTAAACCATTCACTTTTTATGTTGATTCCACTGGTCTTTCACAATGCTAGAACAAGCAAAAAAATGTCTTTCATTTTTGTATTGCAGAAACTGAAGTGACTGTACCTACAGAAAAGAGCGCTCTTTTGTTTTATCTCATATTATGTGGAGACATTTTTAAAACACATTTAGACAGGCTGCAGAAGAAATATGGGGAAAACAACCTACAGTTCTGTGACTATGCTAAGATTCCGAGCAATGTCCAGTACATTCATTTGTTGGTGCAGTACCATTTATTCTGAATGGCACCCCAACACACCTTGCTGACAGACGTGTGTTGTGTTGTAGTGCACTACCAAAAATGCTACATGCCCCTGGTGTGTTTGGTGCCTTAGACAGCCCATTCAAATTAATGGGCTACCTTAACGCACTGCGTGGCTTAACTAGTGTTAATGCAGCATGGGCCTTAACAATATTATTAGAGTTGTAAATAAATTTACCTCTCGGCAACCCGAAAGAATTGCCTAGGGAACCTATAACATTTTAGTTATTTTTAATAGATTTTAAGGATAATAGACATAAATAATTATCTAAGCCCCAATATTTGAATATTGAGAACAAAGATTTCCATCAGTTAAAAGTATACCAAAAGTCCTATAACAAAAAGAAAGGGCAAAAGCAAGGGATTCAGAGACCACCTCCAAACTTTTAAGTCCTTTTAATGCAAGTTCAGTATACAAAACTTTGTAATAAAAAAACATCTTATTGAAAACTACTCCCATAGTAAAAAATGCTTCAAACAATGACAATGTTCTCGTAACACCACATTCACTCCTCCATACATGCTTCAATCACCTACACATACCGGATCTGATTCATATAACACTGTTATTATATAATAGCAGGATATAATAAACTTGTAAACCAGCTGGCATATCAGTCTTGTTGCTTTTTAAAACAGGTCTGTATCTGTCCTTGAGTCTCTAAACACTGAGCCAGAGATTGTTCCTGCAAGCCTAAAAATCAGCAGATGCATCCAAGTAGCTGAAACAAAAGTTTCTCATGGAGTATAAGGCTGGGAGCGCAGCACCACACAAGTTAAAGCTCATGAAGGACTCCAGTCTGTATAATAATATACATCAAGCTTAAACACAGAGGCAACATGACAGGATCAGTGAGATACACTAACACACAATGTTAATGTACAGTGTATATGTAGCCTCTGGTGTACACACTGTATCTCACTATCCTACTGCTAAAGCTCATTCATCCACTGCATGGACTCTCAAGGCTGAAGTGGGCTGTCTGCATTAATGCCTCAATTTCTGCAGAGTCGCAGATGGCCCAGGCTGTTCTCCCTCTCCAAACCACATGTTCAGTTCAGCAAACGGCTTCACTGTACATTGGGGAAATTATAAAGTCTAGTATCTTGGCAAATAGGAGGGAGAGCGTGGGGTTGGTCCACCACCATCACATTTTGAATGCAGGCTGTGTAGGACAAAAAAATCCTGTCTATTAAAACTGTACTAAGTTTAGCAGAGAGTGCCACATGAGGCAGAACTGCACTATACTTTGAAATAAAAGCTGTTATATATTTGTAAGAAAGGGATGGCCGCATTAAAATCTATAGCTGTTAACTCCTATAGCAGCGGATACAGGATCTATGTCTGCTTTTGAAGTCAGGAACTGTGTCTGCACACACAGCCCTGGTGAGACCCCACACAGCCCTAGTGAGATGCTGCACACAGCCCTGGTGGGACAGCACAGCCCTGGTAAGACCTCACAGCTTAAAATCATTAGTCTGCATTGTTTTAGAAAAAAAAAACAATCAGGGTCATGTGACCCTAAAAAAAAAGTATTGGTAATTGGTATCAGCAAGTACTTGAGGAAAAGTATTGGTACTCTTACTTGGTCTTGAAAAAAATGGTATTGGTGCATCCCTACTTAGAACTAATGGAATTTGCATCCAGGGACATTTTGAAAAGCGGAAAAAAATATGATCAGCCCTGCTTTGTTCTCTAAGATTCTAATACCATGCTGCACCCTAAAGAAAACTTTGGCAATTTTGTTCAATCTTACCTGTGAACTGAATTTTTTGATGTTAATGGGAGAGGAACCCTTTTGCTGGGCTGAAAAAATACAGCCACATAATTAAGCATATTTGGCCCCGGTTAAAAATAAATATATA
>NW_017306414.1:1605228-1607933 GCF_000935625.1 Nanorana parkeri | reverse complement strand
TATATCTGCATAAAAGTCACCTGATTCTATGCTGAAGTTGGAAGATCAATTTAAAGACTGTCTCTCTGGGTTTGGAAAGTAAAACGTTTTTGTTTTTTTGTTCCCGTTACATTCATTTTGACGCACAGTGACTATTGCACAGCGACATGTAGACTTCCTCATAGTTTGAAGACAGCTGTAGAACAGGAACTTGCTATTACTGAACCTCTGGAGGGACCCACTTTACCAAAGGGATTTGATATCTAGGTCTGTGTGGATACGAGATGTTATAATCGAGCCATGATTAGGTCAGTGTATCCAATTACCACTGTTGAGAATATTCTGCAAGGGATGGATGGCTCAATGATTTTCAATAAATAAGGCTTAAATTGGGACTGTCATCTTTTTAAATTAACCCTAGCTAGTATTCTAGAGTCATTACTAACTTTGTCAGCTATAAAAGTCTCCTCCATTACAATTAACTGATGTGTGGCATATCCTCTCCCCATAGGGTTTATCTCCGTGTGATTTAACAAAAATGCATTATATGCGATAAATAGCTCCCTGTCAGTGTTTTCTGACGATACAAAGTTATGCAAAGAAATAAGATCACAACATAGAATTTCTGCAGCAAGACCTCGATAAAATTGGAGAGTGGGCAGCTATGTGGCAGATGAGCTTTAATCTAGAAAAATGTAAAGTGGTTGGGTGCTAAGAATATGCATGTTCAATACACCTAAGGCAAAGTTTCACTAGGGAAAACGGAGATGGAAAAGGATCTTGGGGTCCTTATAGACTATAGACTCATCAATAGCATGCTGTGCCAAGCTGCAGCTAATAAAGCTAGTAGCATATTCTCTTGCATTAAAAGAGGAGTTTATTCACGGGACAAAAAAATATAATTTTACCCCTCTACAAAACACTGGTAATGCCCCATCTTGACTATGCGGTGCAACTCTGGTCACCAATCCTTAAGCAGAATGGCTGTGAGCTAGAAAAAGGGCAACCAAATTAATAAGGGGGATGGAGGGTCTTGGTTATCGGGAACATCTACAAAAATTATGATTTTGCTCCTTAGAGAAGAATCGTCATTCTTCTCTAAGGAGCAAAATCATAATTTTTGTAGACGTTCCCAATAACCGAGACCCTCCATCTCCCTTATGAATTCTTGTTCTCCTTAGAGAAGAGACACTTAATAGGTGACATGATAGTTTACAAACTCATTCATGGGGACAGCAGTATTGGGAATGCATTACTAAAACCAAGTACTGTGAGGAAGACGCGAGGGAAAAACAAGAAGTTGGAGGGAAGGAGATATAATCGTAAACTGCATAAGGGGTATTTTACTTTGAGAGTGGTAAAAATTTGGAATTCACTTCCACAGATAGCTGTATCAGGGGGAAACATAAACTGCTTTAAAAACACTTGGATGCGTTTCTCAGTTCACAAAACATACAGGGTTATTGAAATTCCGAGCAGTATACACACACACACTATATAGGTTGAAGCTTTATTTAGTCTCCCCTACTATGTAACTATGTAACTATTAGTGCAATGCATTGGCATGATTGTCAGAGCATGCACAACATATTTTAGATGTGTGTGATAAAACCAAACATTAGCACGCTGGGCGACTGCAGTGCAGTTCTAGGGTGCTTAAAAGAAAAACATTTAATACTCAGTGAGTAGTGTACATTTCAAATAAGATAACTTTATTGTGCCATGTCCTACCAGAAAAAAAAGTTTTAGTCCAGATGATTGTAAGATCACAGCTATTTGTGTTGCCAGAAAACCCTATAGGAATGCTTTCCTTTCTTGGTGTAATGAATTACTGTGCCAAATATATTCCAGATATGGCAGCTGTTTAATAACCAGGGGTGCCACTGAACAGCGTTTAATTAACAAAAGAGAACTTGTACCACAACTCTGTTTTTTTAATCTAGCTGCACCAACCCAAATTATTGATGTAAGCTCTGTGGGTTTCTAGTTCAGAAACAACATGCTGGGGATCACATACCTATTTAATATGCAAGCAGAGCACTTAATTATGTGTAGAGGCGATACCCCCAGACTAAAAACAAATGTTTAGCTGTTTTAGGATGTAAACGTTTACACGCATACCTGTACGGACTTGATTATGAAATTGTGACAGATAAGAAGCCATTGGAGATAATATACTTGGCTCATTCTAAACTTTCTAACAGAATTGAGGGGTGGGTTTATAGTCTTCTCTCTTACAGATGCCCTTGCAAGATTATCCCTATGTTCAGCTGTAATCACACTATGCCAGAGAAATATGTTATGTGTTATTGCAGCTAATACAGTTACCCATGCTGTGCTACCATGGGATATTGAGGAAGCTTCAGTGTGGATTCAGAAATTTCACAACTACAGAAGCATTTTTCAAATTTTTTCAAATTTCAACATACTTTATTGAACAAAAATAAAGAAACATAAAAACCGTTGCACATTCAGTGAGCATATACAAAAAGAAAAAAACCCACGTATCACGTCAGAGTTACTATACCAGGGTAGGAAGTTTTCAGTAGTTAACTCCAAGGATCTGGCAGATAGTCTTATCCAGCAAAACACAGTTAACACAACCATAATTGCAGAAAAAGCAAAATATCAGATCTAGGGACAAAAAAAAAAAAAGTGTAGAGAAGAAAGGAAACAGAAGAAGGGGGGGGGGGGGGGGGGGGGGTGCTTTTCACTCACCTCCTAGT
>NW_017306414.1:1599966-1605188 GCF_000935625.1 Nanorana parkeri | reverse complement strand
GGGGGGGGGGGGGGGGGGAGGAGAGCAGAGAAGAAGAAAGGATTAAACATAGAAAAGAATTGTGCCCTAATACCTAATCATGAGTGCAGTCTTCTATATCCAAAGGATCACAAATGGATGACCTTGCAGTCCATCTATCCCATATTTTATAAAATGTCTTGTCACCAGCGTGATGTTTATAGATCAGAGTTTAAGAGGGAGAGCAACATTGAGCATTTGCTTCCAGCGAGCAATAGTGGGGGGCAGTGTCTGAATCCACAATCTGGCTATCAGTTTCCTGGCGACATAGAGAGTTTCCTAAGCAAAGATATTAGTATATTTATCAATGTTAGCTGTGTCGTATATACCCAAGAGACACATCTTAGGATCCAGGGTCACAGGAGAACCCATCTCATCATGGAGAAACTTAACAATTTATCGCCAGTAATCCTACACCACAGGGCAGGACCAGAGCATATGGTAATAGGATCCTGGGGGCATTTTGACATTTAGCACAAAGGGGGTTATAAGTAGGTTTAAATGTAGAAAGTTTGATAGGGGTAACATAAGTGAGGTGAATATTATATAAATGTGTAAGTTTGTCAGAGTAGCGCAAGGAAACTAGTTTATTATTCAACAGTGCTTGCTCCCAGTCCTCCTCAGTTAAGTTACCCACATCCGACTCCTAAGCTGACTTCTTAATTAGAGTAGTCCTTGAACAACTAGAGGTTTGAAGTATATTGTAAAAAGAGGAGATCAATTTAGTGGAGTTAGGGGAGGTGAGGACATCGAAAAGGGGATTATCTAAAAGTAGGGATGTTCCGATACCGATACAAGCATCGGTATCGGCGGCGATACCGAGTATTTGCATGAGTACTCGTGCAAATACTCCGATACAAAAAACGAGTACCTGTGCCGCATCCGCCATCTTTAGGGACCCGAAACCGCCGCACACAGGACCTCCATCGCGTCTTCAATGAAAGAAGATGGCCGCGAACTCCTCCTCCAAGTCCTCAGTCATCTGCTCCATTCTGACCTCTTCTCCCGCTGATTGGTCGATTGGGTGATTGACTGGCTTTCTCACCAGTCAGGAGTGTCTGGTGAGGAAGCCTGTCATCATCCAATCGGCCAATCAGCGGGAGAAGAGGTCAGAATGGAGCAGATGACTAGGCTGTGACACGGAGTGGCTGAAGCAGACGGAGAAGACCACACGACACAGCAGGTTAGTACTGCAGCACCATACATACCAAAAATATAAACCAGCTAACAAGAGTGGCTAGTTTAAAAAGGGTTAACAGAGGATCGGGACAAGTATTCCAATTACAAAAAGAGTTTATTAGATAAAATATCAGTTTTGGACATAAACATCATATCACTAATGACATACAATTATAAATCTTCAGGTATGCAGATCTGTTTGTATAATGTGCTCTCATTCATATATGCTAATCAGCTGAAACCATGTGGGAAAGAAACTGATTTTATAAGAAGGAGGTACTATGTAACTTCCTTGTTTTTCCCACTGGAGATTAATACGTGTATTTCAGATACCAGCGGACACCAAAGGATAATACGTTATATGGAACGTATTATCCTTTGGTGTCAGCTGATTAGCATATATGAATGAGAGCACATTATACAAACAGATCTGCATACCTGAAGATTTATAATTGTATGTCATGCTTTTTTTGTTTTTTTTTTTAAAACCAGTTAGTGATATGATATTTATGTCCAAAACTGATATTTTATCTAATAAACTCTTTTTGTAATTGGAATACTTGTCCCGATCCTCTGTTAACCCTTTTTAAACCAGCCACTCTTGTTAGCTGGTTTATCTTTTTGGTATATAGGGTTCATTTTGGTTACGGATCTGGTTGACAAAAATGAGATAAAGGGTAATTTAAATGGTTTGGATCTCCAGGCAGAAACAAAATCGTTTTCTATTAGTACTGCAGCACCGCATGGAGACTGGGCACATGGAACAAACATAATATATGTCTGTAATTTTGTTTAACTTTATATAATATTTTTAAAAAAGACATTAAATAATGAAATTAATAAGTAGATCTTGCCATTGCTAACTAAGGCTTGTATCCTCCTAGTGGGGAAAATAGATGAGCACATGTCCAGACTCCAGAACACTGTATAGTGTGGCATGATAAATATTCATTTAATGTTCATGTTCTTCATAATATGAAGAAACTGACCAAAAATCATTATTTTGTATTGCTTTAGAAAAAATGTGACCTGCCCCTTTAAGAAAAAGTATTGGTACTCGTACTCGGTCTTAAAAAAGTGGTATCGGTGCATCCCTATCTAAAAGTGTAGATGGAGGGAGATGGGCTTGAGCATCGTGATGCAATTGCAAAAAATGAAACAGCATATAATTGGGCAAGTTAAACTCTTCTTGTGTAACAAACTCACCTGTCCTTGTTCCAGCTCTGATGTTCACTCATATCTAAATAGATTTTTAAGCCAGAAAAGGACCCATATAGGTCTGTATGCTGTAAAATATGGGATAATTGAGTTACTGGTTCAGACAGAAGCAGTATTATGTAGGAATGTTCCGATACCACTTTTCCACGCCCCCTGCTCTTGTTTGCTCTTACACAGGGTTCCTCCCCCTGTATTGAGGAGTTTTTTGCACACCTTCCCCCAGCAGATCCATTTCCCACCTGTGTTTGTCCTACAGGAGTGCGCTCTAACCACTGTATGTTTCTATAACCAAATCAACACTGATGCGCAAGCATCGGCGTTAGGTACCGGGGCATTTTCACAAGTACTTGTGAAAATGCCCTGTATCAGGCCCGATACCGAAGCTAGCATCGGTATTGGGACATCCCTAGTATTATGGCATCTGTGAATAGTGCTATTTATTCATCTAATGGGCTGGAGCGGAAACCATGAAACAATGTGGAAGCAGCTAAGGAGCGAACAAGGGGTTCTATAGCTAAGTTATACAATAACTGGGACAGAGGACAACACTGTTACGTACCTTTGTGTAGGTAAAAAGGTGAGGAGAGGGCAGAAGATGTGTAAATTTGGGCTGTAGGGGCAGAAGATGTGTAAATTTGGGCTGTAAATAATAAACACTGTTTATTTCAAGTTAAAATCTGTCTCATATCTGCCTCTTATATTGCAGCTTAACCAAGCTGCATACACACTGTACACTGAACAATATTTGTGGCTATTATCTCTGAGATAATACACTCTAATTTTTATTGCAAGATTTAACCTGTCTTGTCTCTATTTGCTGCCAATTAGAGTGCTCACATACTGTCCTAGCCAATATCTACCAAACACATATCTGATGTCTATATTTTGAATAATTGGGGATACGGGTATGGGAGGAGGTTCAGGGAATATGGGGATGTGGTTTTGAAGTGTTTGTGTGCTCTTGGTTTTGACATTTTAATAAACTTTTAGGACAATGCAGTGTGGTATTATGAAAAAATTATCTCACAAATTCTACTATTAAACTGTTTTGCCACTAGCCAATTTGTATGAAGTTGAGTGCCTACATGGCAGCATACAAGTGATAAATGTAGCCATCCGGCAAGTCTACAGACAGTATCCAGTCTCCTGGATTGATTGCCTGAATGATGGTCTGGAGGGATTCCATTTTGAATTTCTCTGACTGGATATACTTGTTTAAGCTCTTCAGGTCTATGACAGGCCTCCAATTGCCTGACTTCTTCTTTACGAGGAACAAATGAGAGTAGAAGCCTTGCAATCTAGAATTTTTGCTTCCTGGGTCCAAAGAGATATTGTTGAAGAATCCCTGCTTTCGATGGAGACCCCGGAATTCTCGTAGGCAGGAAGGAATAGCGTGGAGGTCTTTTCTTGAGTATCCAGAAGTGGCCGAACTGGACTGTAGAGACGACCCACGGGTCCCTGCATTGCTTCTTCTAAACCTGTGAAAAAAGATGGAGTCTGGCTTCTACCGCGACCGTTTGGGCGGGGATCCCGTCAAAAGGTTTTAGAAGAATTTGGTGGGGCAACCAAAGCTTTTTGTCTCTTGGTTTTCATGAAAGAGGACTGAGTACCCCTCCACATTCTCTTCTGGTCTCTACCCTGGCGAAAAAATCTTGAATTTCTGGACCTAAACTGCTGTTGCCTCAGGAAAAAACATTATTTTACTTCTTTGTTCTGCGATCCTGGGGTAAGAGACCCAACTTTCCTCCCGTAACTCCGAAATGGAAACAGCTATCTCCAAACAGAGACTTACCGTCCAATGGTATCTTACACCAGGCCTGCTTAGAGGAGGTGTCTGCACTGCAAGGTTTCAGCCACAGGGCCCTCTTTGCAGTAACAGAATATAACATTGCCCTAGAGGTGCATCTAATCACATCGATCGAGGCTTCTCCCATGAAATCTGCCGTAAGTTTTAGTTTATCCAGGGCTTTAATAATCTCTTCTTTTGGCAGATTCTGATTAATGGCAGACTCTAAATTATCAGTCCAACTTGCCAGAGCCCTACAAACTGAGGTTAGTGCCACAGATGGCCTACAAGATGCCCCTGCCCTGCCGCTTGATACACTTTTTTTAAGATCCTGATCAATTCTTCTGTCTAAGACATCCTTGAAGGATGTAGAATCTTCCATTGGTAGAGTTACATTTTTTGCTGGGCGAACAATGGCAGCATTCACAACTGGGGAAGAATCCAAACAGGCCGCGTCAGTCTCTTCCAGTGGATACAACGTTTGTAGCCTGTTACTCACCGACCTCTTCCCCACTCTTTTCCACTCTTCTCTGATCAGGGATTTTATTTATTCCATAAATGGAAAAGAGGCAGTTTGCCTCTTCAAAAACGGGAAGAATTTATTTGTCTTTTTAAGTGGTTTTGCCACTTTGTTAAGCTTTTTTTTTCTGGGGAGAGCGGTGGTATACTTTATGGCAATGGGATCCAGTAGAATAGCTGCCATGACCCGGTCTGTGAGAGGATCTATGATACTCTTTTGTAGACTTCATGGAGACAGAGTGGGCAGGGCTGTAAGAAACGCACTTCACTCCAAAAAAACTGCTCTTTTTTTTTTTTTTTTACTTACCAAGGTGGTCCCCCTACCTTAATGAGTTTGGTGGACCTTGCAAATGCGGTGAAAGGTTCATGGTAAATGCTCAGAAGGTGTCTAAGGACAGCACTAGAGAAGAGTAAGGAAAGAAAAAAATTGATATATACATGTATACACACACATAGATGCATATATATATATATAACATATATATATATATATATATATATA
>NW_017306414.1:1500317-1599835 GCF_000935625.1 Nanorana parkeri | reverse complement strand
CTTATTTCTCCTTTTTTTGAGAGAGAAGGAAAAACAAACCCCCCACCCACCTAACCCCAAAACAAAACTTTTTACCTGGGAAGAAATCCACAAGAAAAATGTACACAAGCAGGCTGCCATAGCAAAGGCACCCGCTGGACCCGAGGCAGGCTGCGTGAGGCTTTAACCCCTTTCCTGTAACAGCTGTAAGGCATACAGCAGAACAAAACTGTTCCCAAATGGCCAGGTCAGTATGCCTTACGGCAGTGGCATTTACAGTTCTGCTATAAGCACATGGTTGCTTTAGCAACCATGAACTTATAGCAGAACTGTTCCCTGGACGGTCCCCTTTAAATTAATAGCTGTGGCTCACAAGCCGCTGATGACAGCTATTAACAAAAATTCCAGGCGATCCCTCCCCCACCCCTGCCGGCACCGCTGCCGGCATCCAGTGCCTCTCATCCCTGCCTGGAGCGCAAAAACTATTTTTAACATAAGTCGCTTAGCAGCAGCAGCAGTGTTCTCGGTGTCATTTTTAACAGCAGAAGACTGCTGTTAATGTACAAGCGATCTGGTGTCTGTACAGTTCCCTCCCCCCCGCCGCGGCCGCCGTTGGCTTCCCCAGGCACCAGTGTCCCCGTGCGGCGCCAGGAGCAGCTCGCTTCCAGCCGCTGATCTCTCCTCCGATCACTGCACCCAGATATGATGTGTATTACATCACTTCTGGTGTGTCACTCTTTACAGTCTCTGGCTCTTAGAGCCAGGAGATGAAGCTGGGGAAGCAGATCTCTGCTTCCTCAGCTTCTTTGGGGTCCCAAGGTGACATTAGGGATCTGAAAGACCCCTGATGTCTCCATAAAGAAGACCTGTCACATCCTATCTGCTATTACATAGGGTGCTTGTTAGCTCCCCATGTGATAGCAATAGGGTTAGTGTAAAAAAAAAGTGTTTAAAAATGAAAGTAACATATAAGAAAAATAAAAAAAATGCTAAACATTTTTTTAAAGTCCCCTGTCCCCACGTGCACGCACATAAACACGCGTTGGTGCGCCTACATGTGAAAACGACAATTGTGCTACACATGTTACAGATCGCCGCGAACGTCGGAGTGAGAGCAATAATTCTGCCACTGTCAATCACTGTTAGCACTATACTGATGAGCGGTAAAAGTGTTTAAAGTGTTCCCTATGTGAAATTTTGGGTATTGACATTTTTTGCGGCTTCACGGCCAAACACAATTTTAAGGCTTGACATGTTTGGTATCTATTTACCCGACGTGATCCTGTCTTTCATATTTTACCAAAAAAATGTGTATTATATTATGTTTCTGTGCATTAAATTTTAATTTAGTTATTTTTTTCCTAAAAATACTGGTTTAATAAACATTTGCGCAAAAACCGTGCGACATAAACAATTGCAACTTGCATTTTTTTTATTCTACAGGGCCTTTGCTTTCAGAACATATATAATTTTTTAGGGGTTTGAAGCTGTTTTCTAGCCAAAATTTTATATTTTATCATGTGTGCGCAAATAGTAAGAAAATGCCTCGGACAGCAAGTGGTTAACCTCACTGGCGGTCTGATTATCTCAGTATTTTTCTCTCTTTTTTTTCAATTTTTTCTATTTTTTTTCCAATGATCTTAAGAAAAATATATTACATTGCAAACTGACTTCACAGAGACCTTCCTAAATACTCGGCAACACTGACTAAACATAACCTCATGCACAAGATCTTTGAACACACGTTGGCCTATCAATTTTTAAGATATTTTTTACGGCAAGTTTAAGTCAATTCATAAAGAATATCTTATGGTTTATTGTTCCTTTAAGTATGGTTGGCGCCTGGCTTGAGATAACATTGAGTTTCAGTGAGGTGTCTATTGACAAGAGCAAAAAAAAAAGAGAGTAACTCGAGGTGGTGATCAAATACGAGTTTTGTTAGAAAACTAACACTTTATGAGACAATAAGGGTTTCAATAGTTAAATGTTTATTTCATGTTCAAAAGTAACACTTCTACACAATTGTGATATCTATACCTGTGATTTGGACATCTTCAGTGTGAAAATGAGTGAAATATTTAAATAATGACAACAGGTTAAATACCTCCTATGGCTTAGGGAACTGAGACCCGGATATATTGTGAGAGGATCTCGTGTCCACTATAAGATACCTTTTCAAGGTGCCAGAATTCACTTTTTTCGCACCCGAGGATCGCTGACCTTTCCTCCCCATAATGTTGCACCGCCGGGTAGAGGTTCAAAGGACGGTTAGTGTGAATAACGGCAAGTTGTCACGGGCTGTAGCGGGAGCTCTGCTCAAGTGCGACCGTTCAGCGCCATGCGTAAGCCACGCCCCGGATATATTGTTTTAGATATAGTGGGTAAGAAGAGTCAGGCCCCTTTCACATGGGCAGCATCCATTCTGATCAACGGGGGTATTCATGCATGGATCCCCTGCTGATTGGAGCAGGATGGAATACATGTCACTTTTCTTGTATCTTTGTCCATTCAGCTTTTT
Source organism: Nanorana parkeri (assembly GCF_000935625.1). NCBI lineage: Eukaryota > Metazoa > Chordata > Amphibia > Anura > Dicroglossidae > Nanorana > Nanorana parkeri. The sequence goes on along the minus strand of NW_017306414.1, from coordinate 1,597,338 downwards.
CCTTCATCTTGCAAAAGAAGTATAAACTGAACTAACTGGACACGTCAGGTAAATAGGCAGTCGGATATAAGCGGTGATGTGTTCCTTTTTTTTTCCGGACCTAGACGGACTCAGAGGTAATTTACTGACCCACGGATTAACATTGAGCCTGAAAAACAGGCAGGTGGACCTGATCAGAACGCTGCATGAAAGAGGCCTGAGAACCTCGTCAGACTTTTGTTTCTGTCTGTCATCATTATTTTCTAGTTTGGTAAATAAAAGCATGCTGTAGCTATTGTGTTGTTTAATTTACAATCCATCTAGTGGGCAGCACTTTACAGTTGAGTACAGTTGCCTGAAATAGCTGTTTAGTGAGCTTGCAGAGCAAAGATGATGTATGTGAGGACGTATAGCAACACATTAAAGATAAGTAGATGAACTGGATATCTACTAAATGGAATTGGTCATTTTACACCCATTTGAAATATGACTTTTTCCTCCTGCAAGCCCCTCCTGCACATCACATATCAGGAAGTACCGGAGGGATAAGGTGTGCTGCTCTAAACTAAAGGATGGATAGCATGTGTGCTAGGAGGATTGCATGTCCTCTAAGCTACAGGACGGATAGCGTGTGCTCTAAGCTACAGGACAGATAGTGTGTGCTCTAAGCTACAGGACAGATAGTGGGTGCTCTAAGCCAGTGGTCCCCAACCCCCGGGCCGCGGACCGGTACCGGTCCGTGGATCAAATGGTACCGGGTCGCCCAAGGAACGTGTGCGACTTTCCATGGACGAGAGGTTTAAGGCCGTGACACACTGCAGGCGAAGCAGCGCGGCGAACAGGCGAGCGGCGACTCGCGGTCCTTCGCCTGCAGTGTGTCTAGTGAGTTCCAATCCCCCGCTCTGCCCGGCGACAGCGTGCGTAGCGCAGCGTCGTGAGATGAAAACGTTCATCTCCAGCCAATCACAGCGCGCGATGCAATGAAGGCATCACAAAGCGGCAACACGCGACCAGCCAATCAGATCACTCAGTTCTGAGTGATCAGTATCTGCCTGTGTCTGTATTTGCGTGTTTGCAAATGCGTCTTGTCAGTCCAGCGGAGAAGTGTCTGTGGTATGTTCATACAGTTTATTCATTTTTTGGTGTAACTGTATTTTATTTTGAAGGCATGTTTAAATACAATTAAATTAAAATTATTAAATCAAAACATAAACAACCAACGTCCCCCCCTCAGCGGGCCGCTGTAAAATGATCAAAGGTTGACCGGTTCGCGGCGATAAAAAGGTTGGGGAGCACTGCTCTAAGCTACAGGACGGATAGCATGTGCTCTAAGCTACAGGACAGATAGCATGTGCTCTAAACTACAGGACGGATAGCATGTGCTCTAAGCTACAGGACGGACAGCGTGTGCTCTAAGCTACAGGACGGACAGCGTGTGCTCTAAGCTACAGGATGGATTGCATGTACTCTAAGCAACAGGACGGATAGCATGTGCTCTAAGCTACAGGATGGATAGCATGTGCTCTAAACTACAGGACGGATAGCATGTGCTCTAAGCTACAGGACGGACAGCGTGTGCTCTAAGCTACAGGATGGATTGCATGTACTCTAAGCTACAGGACGGATAGCGGTGTGCTCTAAGCTACAGGACGGATAGTGTGTGCTCTAAGCTACAGGACGGATAGCGTGTTCTCTAAGCTACAGGACAGATAGCGGGTACTCTAAGCTACAGGACGGATAGCATGTGCTCTAAGCTACAGGACGGATAGCGTGTGCTCTAAGCTACAGGACGGATAGTGTGTGCTCTAAGCTACAGAACGGATAGCATGTGCTCTAAGCTACAGAACGGATAGCATGTGCTCTAAGCTACAGGACGGATAGTGTGTGCTCTAAGCTACAGAACGGATAGTGTGTGCTCTAAGCTACAGGACGGATAGCGTGTGCTCTGAGCTACATGGAGGCTTGCATGTTCTTTATATTACAGGGTGCATAGCTGCAACTGTGAAAAGCAGTACTTACAGTAGCAGTGTTGTGTTCTCATGGATCCCTTGCAAGCTGTAGTGTAGACTGTATCTAAAATGTATTCTACTGTTTGCTGAAACAGAATTGAACCCAGCAGCTTTTTTTTAATGAAGGGATAATGTACTAATAATAAAAGCAAGAATAAGAGATGGTATATGCCTTTTATGTGGTTCACACAGCAGTGGGTTGCTCTTTGTATCACTACTAAAATAAAATATCAGAATGCTTGTATCTTATATGATGGCAGGTTGTATCATAAGGAATCTTTTTTTTTTCTTGCTATTCAAACACAGGCTCTTTCATGCATTGAATGTAAAAATACAGTCAAATGCATTAAATATCCTCATTTACAATTGATAATATGCCCTTGACAACTTGTGCAAGTAACACTCTTCATGTAAAACAAAAGGAACCCAGTTTTCATTCTCAGAATGATAAAACCCCAACGGAAAGTATACAAAATCTCAATAGATAGAGCACACTCAGCAGAAGGCTCTGGATCTTTAGCGTGTATAGAATGGACATTTGTCTATTTTCAGCGAAACTTACTGTAACTATGAACCACAAATCCTCCCTGCCTTTCTTTTACTGATGACGTTATCTTTCCCTCTAGGATTCCTTGGTTTATCTGGATAGCCAGGGTCTTATAAGCGCTCTGCAGGAATTGCCTCTCCACCTCAGACTGAATGTGGAAGCTGATCTTGTTCAGGTAATTTCCTGCTCTCCTTTGTGCTAAGGTAACATGATATTCATCCAATCGCAATTGTTTCCTGAATTAGATTATTGTGAAGTTGATTTATCTTGTAAAAATCAATTTGTGAGCAAGTACCAACCCACAGACAGAGAAATTAGGAAAATGTGCTATTTGATTTTAATAAAAGCATTTTATTAACACATTTGATGTGAAACTTGGAGCCAGCTTGATTGATAAAATGTTATCTTCAAATGTAATAATTACATTAGAGAAAGGCTTTTTGCCTGCATTTCCACAATCTTAGGTGTGCAACTTTTAGCTAACATTTAAACCAGCTGTCATAAATGTATCTTCATTTTCCTGCTCTGTGTTTCTGTATGTTTGGAGTTTTGTGTTCATCACTTTCAGTAAAACCTCCTTGGGAGCTTGGTTACTTTATCCCAACATGATAGAATAGTAGCAAAATCAGCAATACCATTTGAAGCTGAACTGCAGGCAAATGGCTAAATACACAGATAAAACATATCTATGGGGGCTGTTTTACTTGCCAAGCACAGCCTGGTCACCTCCCTGTCCACAACCTGTTATTGGACAATAAGAGAGCATCAGCAGACTGTTGAGCTTGTCTTTTTTCTGCTCTAGGCATGGGCCTCGTAGGCCTAAGGGCATACAGCACACCTGATTGGCTCCTAGTCCTGCCCCTCCCAATTTCAATCTGATTTCTTCTGTATGCGAGATTACTAGATGCCCATACAGGACAAATTCATATAAATATACTAGCTGGATTTAAAAATATATTTAATTTGTTGTAATGAATACATAACTGCATAGATTGATCTTATTTTATGTAGGTGGAGTTCAGCTTTAAAGAAGGATATTTTTCTTCTAATTTTGTTAAAATGACTGCATTTCAAAGTTATAATTATCAACCCTTTCCCAGCCACCGACGTAAGGTATTCAGTGGAACAAAAACATTGTCAGCTGGCCAGCCCAGTATGCCTTACATCGGCTGCATTCACCCTTCTGCTGTAAGTTTATGGTCACTTCAGCGAATATGAACTTACAACAGAAGGGTCCCCCCGACTTTCTGTGTAAATGAATAGCTGTGATCCATGGCTGACATGCTATCCCTTGTAAATCCTCACCACCACCATCTGTTTAGACCCCTGCTACTTCCCCAAAGCCCCCTGACGGTAATGTAAATGACACTTACACACCACAGTGCATTGTTTCATTGTTAGAATCAAGCACTGCAATGTGTTCAATTATTTTTTTTGCTTTTTAAAATAACATTAATTTAACTGTGTGGCAGCTCATGGCATTACGACGTATTGCTTTGCGTTGTAATACATTGTGTTGCGATTAAATGTATGCCTGCATCATTTTACCACAACGCACACCACCATAGTACACAAATGACACTGCAGATCAGACATTACCACAACACATGAGTTTTGAGTTTCTTTAATTTTTACCGTTTTGCAAAAGAAACTGCGATTTTGAAATTTACATATATTTGTTTTTTGTAGACTAAGCACAGTTTTATCTTTTAGATTTAGTAGGAATCTTGTAAATTAGGTTTTTTTGTGTGCTCTGATACTGATTTTAGTGTATTTTTATTGAAAAAAAATGTTTTGATAAACATTTCTACAATTGTTGTGGGACCTACAAAATTAGTAGCACCATTTTTGTGTTATTTTACTGGTTCTGTGCTTTCAGAAGATTTATGGATAAGGGTGTCTTTTACAAACTCTAAAAGCTAAAAAAAAAAAAAAAAAGTGAGGTCAAAAGTATGTCGCAGGGCTTGGCAGCAAAAGGGTTAAAGCTTAATTAGGTAACACATTTTTCCTAAGCAGTGCCCTGAAAATGTACTTTTTTGTCTTGAATTGCTCCTGAAAACTGGCAGTCCATTTCCTGGTGTCCAATATTCCTAGGTACTTACAGTATAGCTGTATATCTGCAGTGTGAGATCGGTGGCACTGCTGCTTCTATCTGCCCTGTCTCTACTGAGATTGCCACTTCCACACAGAAACACAATGCAAAACAAAGCACATGATATGTCAGTAATGGGAGAAAGATCAGCTGCGGGATGACCACAGGCAATACTGGTAACTACCGTAGTCCTTTGCCCTCTACCTGCATTTTTGTACACAGCTTTCAGAGTTCAGTTCCTCTTTTACATGGGGGCATTTTGATCCAGAGAACTAATACAATTACCATTGTAGGATCAGAAATATTATTTTTCCAACAAAATTCAGAATTAGCCAGATTACTGTTAGTTTGTATTTGCTTCCCTCTGGATAAAACTGTGATTTGTTTATCAAAGACAGGACACAGAAGAGCACCCCACCATGCACAGTATCATCACGTTTCTTTGATGAAAGACAATAATAAAAAAAACTACTCACAATTGTAGCAGCTTATACGCTTTGTACTGTCTCCACACACAATGATTAGATGGGAACAGTCTAAGTGAGCAAACACAGAGCCTGGTCGGTGTGACAGAGAACGCCAATGGGGCTGCAGTGTATAGGATCTGAGAAAGGGGGGGTGCCCTTGAAGTGCGTCATCCGCTGCAGCCCCGTTGGCGTTCTCTGTCACACCGACCTGTGTTCTGTCTACTAGTGAGAGTTTTCCGATCTATCTGAGGAGCAGCACCCCTGAGCCGTATGCATGCGAAAGTGGGTGGCAATCCACTGACAAGTGCTAGATGATCATTGTGCATACCGTGATTTGTTTATGATTGAACTTAATGGACATGCCACTTTTTAAAATGTTTGCTTACTATGTATTTTTATTGACATTCTTGGCTTCTCTTAGTCTCTAAACTAGCCCTCCATTGGCTCACACTCTACATCACCCCCTTCCTCACTTTTGTTGTTGCAAATGGAATGTGGACAATATAACTGTGTTGCTTTCAGATTGCATATCAAGAGCTGGAATTGTCCACAGATCAATGAGATCTTCCTTCAGCTCTTCATCACCTGATATTTTCTCCCCAATTGTAGGAATATGGACTTATGATTCATTGTTCTGAAACCTTGTTCTGGTCTCCAGCAGCAAAATAGCCATCAAATTATTCTGCCATAATAAGCCACAATTGCTTCACACAGTAGGAGCTATGGATCCAGTGTCATCAACCATCTCTTCTACTAAAAGGAAATTTGAGAGACTGCCTCTATACATCCTTCGAAGACATAACTTCTCTTTGAAGGCATTCAACTTTTCACAAGCCTTCAATAAGTTGTTTCCCTTTTCCTTGAAGAGAAACACTCAAGTCATTCATATGACTGCCTAAATGCTGGCTTACTTAGCTTACATTTTCAAATTCATATGATTCCAATGTCCCAACCAGATTACATTCACGATCCTCCAGAAACACTTAGATTTTTTCCTAGTTCAAAGAAGCGGGCAAAGCTTTTCTTCATGACAACCAGTGGACTTCTGAGTGGAAGAGCAAAACTGAATGTTTACTTTCCAGATCCTCACAAAATGATTTGAAGATAGGAAGATGTGATGATTCACGCTATGCTCCCTGATCCAGTTGATGATCTTCCCACAAGTATCTAGGAATTTCTTTAAATTTAAAGGCAATGTTTTTGATGCCGATAAACAGAAGAATGAATAACTTGCAAGTATAGAATCCCTTTTTCATCAATTCAGGGAAGGCAGATTTCTTTCCAAGCATTGCAGGTGCCCCATCAGCGCAAAACAGAACCAACGACGTGTTTGGTAATTCTGTTATTTTCTCCTTTTGATTAATTAAACAATGATAATACTATCTATGCAACACAGCCACCAATACTACTGCTCAAAGCACACTGGTAGCTGGCTGTGTGATGACTTGTGACTAAGGGACACAAGTCACTCTTTGTTGCACCCACTGAAATTGCATCGTTTTGGGAACCCCTGCTTTAAAGCTAAAGTTTACCTCTCAATATGTCTACATGAATAATTTCTGCACAAGTCACATTATTTTTTACAAAAAAGCTGTACCTTTCATCAGTTAAAAGCAGCCAGTCAAGTGACTTTGCCTAGGATGAGTTAAAGGAGAACTATGGGGTCAGTGTTTTTCCCCATAGTTCTCCTTAGGGTAACGGGAGGACACAAACTAGCGTCCTCCCGTTACCCTAAGCTCAGTATACCGCGAGCTACAGCTCACGGTATATTGAGACGCCGCAGCCGGAGCGGATCCCGACTTAGATGACGGGATCCGCCCAGCTGCACGACTGACAGCTGGCTCTGCCTATCTAGAGGCAGAGCCAGCTGTACCCGCCCAATCCCGCGTCCGTTCCGCCAGTCAGCGCTGGCAGATTGGAGCGGGGAGAGGGGAATCCAGCCCCTCCCCTTGTCACGGCAGAGAGCCGTGACAGGATCGAGAGGTGAGCGAACCCGGTATGTGTTCGTTCACCTCCCGATCTACTGAGCCGACCTGGGACAGTCTCATTGTCACAGGTCGGCTAGAACTATGAGGTGAGTGAAAAGCACTCACCTCATAGTTCTCCTTTAATGTCATCAGTATGCCGCAGGAAGGAGGAAGCATTTTCTCAATCTCCTCTCCCCCAGTGATCAGACTGAAACATTGTAATTTTGTAGCAAGTCACAAGTTGAGGGGATGCTACAGGGTAATCAGAGTCACACAGTTATGAACACAGCTAAGAACTGCAGGATTTACATGATTGTGCCATCTCTGAGCTGGCATCACAGTCCAGGAAGTAAATGCTGACCCTGTAATATACCTGAACAAAGATGCCACTGCCTTGGATAGAGAAGCAGATGAAGACATTGTCAGGGGTACTGTGAGAGGTAATAAATACCTTTGCATGCATGCATTTCATATAAAATATATATATATATATGTGCTGCTAGGTCCACTGTAACAATACAAGGAAGCATTGGTTGTTTGCATATTAATATGTAAAAGAACAATTGCCACTATCTGGATTTGGAAAATGTTTGTCAATGCATGAAAGGCAGTAATAGACACATTTCAAAAGCTACTCTTTTGGAAAATTGATCTTTAGAGTTGTTTAATCTCACATCGTTTTATTGTCAGTTTGTGAATTTTTGTTTCAACAATGATGAAGTACAGCCACAAGAAAGAATTGAATTTAATGCATTAAACTATAACCAATTTATTTGTCGTAATGCATTATTCATGTTTTGTTTTAGGAGGAATTGCCTCAAGAGCTTCCACAGATGACACTAAAGAGTGGATCAAACATGGCACAAGCTTACATTGTGCAGAAAAGTTCTCCAACTATTGGGGCAGCAACTCAAGAGTCAGATCCTCTATCAAAAGACAAATCTTCCAATAATCCCTCTCTGCCGGGCCTGGATGAGGAACTGGACTTCCTGCTTAAGCTGGAGGCACCTGTCAGAGAAGGAATGGTGGAATTTCCTGATCAAGTCCAAGAGCATGACCAGCAGTTGTCGCTTGAAGAGCCTAGTAAGCACATACTACACATTACTTGGTTTGGCAGTGCCAGTTTCTGTTTTATTTGTGTTGTAGATCATTAAAACCTTTTCAGTGGTGTGTAGGAATGAGTGGAGTGATTTTGGCAAAATAGAAATGAGCCTCTAATTTCACCATGCTGTGCTGTTTATGGGAAATATTGCTTGCAGAAAAAAAAAATGTAGTACCCCAAGCTGACCACCCCTAATTAGTGAAGGACAGATATACCACCTATACCTTTAGGTGGTTCACTAATCAATACTATCTCCCTTTTCTGTCTTAATACTTGATTAAAACCACTTACTACAAAATACTGTGTAACCCACAAAGGGAATACAAGCTGGAAGCCTGGTTTATTAAGTAATCAGGATAGCCACTCACTAATTGGTTACTTGGGGGAGTCGTTGGGTTTGCAAAGCAATACGAGAAGATCTTTTTTTAAAGCAATTTTTGCCTAAGCAAATGAGAGCCGATTTTAGACTCTATCTCCCCACTCATCCCTAGTGCTGCATTAAAACGTTTATGACTGTGTGAGAGCTTTTGAACATATAATAATATTTAATTTGAATAGTTGTTTGTGTTTCTATTCATGTAAAGGACCTTAGGGCTCATTCACATGGACGCAAAAACAGGCATATGTATTTGCAGCACACGTGAATGCCAGCTGCTGCATTTTTGTGTCCAAAGGATTACATGGACAGATGATGCTGTAAGTGGATATACATGGGTAAATGTGTATAGGTGCAAGTACCAATGTTTGCACACATATGGGTGTAAGTCCCCAAATTCGGAAGTTTCATGTTCACGAACATACAACCCATACACACACTTGTACAGACAGGCATACCCGTGTACAGTGTATTCTGCCCATACAATTCTATGGACACAAAAACACAACAGCTCGGGCTTCTGGGCACTGTAAATACAGTCTTATTTACGCTGTATGCTCATTCTTGTGAATGAGCTCTTAAGCTGCTAATACTTTTATTTTTTCCTGTGCTTTGTGACCAGTCAGGATTTTTATACGTTACTTTGTACAGAAGGAAGCGTTTCTATCAGACATGGTGCTCCTCTCCCCATTAAACAAGACTGGATCTTAACAGCTGCCAGATCCTCTCCTGTTATATAGAAATCTCCCACAATCCTTGCATGCATGATTGATGAGCCTCTTTCAGTGTGCATTATTCAGAGAGTAGTTGAATGCCACATTAACCCCCTAAAGTAGCGCCAGGACGTGTGTTAGACTGCCATAGTGTGCAGGGAGGCTGTCACTTAGGAAGGGGAATGCATGTGATTTGCTAAAGGCAGTGATGATGTCTCAAACTGAAAATGGGATGCAATCACAGGAGGATGGTATGCTTATGCAGCACACATGCTGAGGGGAAGGGGGCCGGGATTTCTGTGGATTCACAGGCTTGTGCAGATCATATATATGAAACATTATATTTTATGTTAATTTGTTTTTTTCACCATAAAAACAGATATTTTAAGCAACAAAACACAACATTTTATTACATGTATGTATTGTTCTGTCTAAGTATGTATGCCATGTTATCCGGCGGGGAGTTCAAATGGGGCGGGCTGTCACCACTGTTTGTACAAACCTGCAGCAAGACTGACATTGACACATATAGAACTTTGTACAAGTGATAAACACGGGCATGTATGCTTGTCTACTCTTACTTTTTTTCAGCAACCCCTACCTTGACAGATGATGTCTGCTTAGCTGCTGAGGAGAAGCACCAAGCTGTAACTCCTGAGGATCTGGAAGACTGGCTGGACAGTATGATTGCCTGATGACAGGCAGCCACAGCAGAATTGTGACTTAAGCCACAGCAAGCTGACTGCGCCTGGGAATTAGGACTGTGTGTCTACCGAAAATAAGTCTGCCCTGCCTTTTACGTAGTGATTAGTTGGCTTTATATATCATGGGATATTGTAAGTGTATTGTTATTGCTTAGTCTGCTTTCTACTAAACCTTTGTTGGTGAGAAAAATAAAAAAAAAACTGTGAAATTGTGTGTTTTGTGCTTTTTCATTTACCATTTGTAGTCATGAAGAGTGAACCACCTCATAAAGCACAACTTTACTGAGAACAATCGGGGGACTGTCCTTGACTTATGGAAATGCTGGTTGCCTGCAATACTTGCTGAGTCACTGACCCTGAACTAGATAGGTCAGAGTGACATCAGGAATCCAGATCTGCATACTTCTTCTGGTTCAGTAACTCAAAGAGTAGTAAAGCCAATGGATCAGCATGGCAATAATGCCACTGCCATTTTCTGAAGAAGTCGGCAGTGGCAGCCTCCATGATTCTCTCAGTACAGGTTTGCTTTAATAATTATTTCAAAATCATATGAAGAATGTGTTGTGTCATCTAGTGCCTGTTGGTGCAAAGAAAGACAAATAGCTTGGCTGGTTCATAATTTATTTATTGCGATGGGCACTTTATTGTATTTGAAGAAAAATGCATAAAGTTAGCAGCTTCACTACAGCACTTACCAATGACCAGAAAGCAGTGCTTGAATTTGGCATAATATTTCCATTTAAGAGAATATAATTAGATACATTCCAGTTTCTTTAAATAACAGCAAACTGTCATTGAAAGAAAAACTAAATAGCAACTGAATGCAGTTTCTCATTTCATACAGTAAGACAAAGAACAGCACAACATTTGTGAATTTCATTAATCTAATGTACTAACATGAAAGAAGAAAAAAAAAAAAGTCTTGCATAGCTACGTCTACAGACGGTTAAGGCACTTAATCGATTAAGTTCACGGTCGAAAAAGTGTTAAGAACAAACTTTTCCCTTACTATCATTTCCTTCAACTGCCTGAAGCTGCGTCTCAATCTATACAGCTAAATGCTACCATTTTGTCAGACTAGGCTTTCTTACACAGGTAAACTTGTATAGTCAGAGCTCTCAGCCACAGAGATATCCAGCAGCTTACCGTTAATACCTAAGGCCATGACAATTTCAGCCTGTGTACGTCCAACTGAATTCCTCCAGGCTTCATAGCATAAACATCCTTACAAACAGTTGCAGCAAACTTCGATTAACTTGGCGTCTGTGACTAGCATCTGATAATTATTATTTTGTTTTAAGTGACATCCTTAAAAGCCTCATTGGCAAAGTAAAAATAGAAAAAGAAAACTGCATGCTTCTCCAGACACAGAATCATTTCTAATTGCTGGGGTGAATCTGCAAAATTTGTGGTTTTAAACTTGTACAATAAATCTGCACTTTAACTGCTGTGATGGAAGAAAATGACATAGTGCACAAAACTCCCATCACATCAGCTGCTAAGGTGTGTGTGTGTGTGTGTGTGTCTATTAGCCCTTTTTAGTTCTTGGGCAGCCAGATGTATGGCATTTCTGTAATGAGATGTCTGCCCGTGGTTTTATCACTGACAAAAATCAAGATTTGCTGGGAAGCAGATGCAGTCAGGCTGAATATCACTGATTTATAAACTTTCCCTTTTAGTCCTTGCTGGTTTGCACCAAATCCTAGTTACTTTCCTTGTATGTTTTAAGTGACTTGAAAAATGCACTATGGCTAAACGAGCACGGTGTAGCATTGTTTTGATGCACTGTAGTGATATTCTTTGTTCTGTGACTCTCATATTTCATTGCACATTAGTCTATAGACTTGTGTATATATAATACACATCCACAAGCAGGTTGTGACACTGTTGGGAAGAGTGGCCTACAAGTAAATGTGTCCGTTTGGGTAAGTCTTTGTTCCAGATGCAGTCTCCTCCCCATGAATCTTGCTCTCAGTGAAATGTGTATTCATTATCCGAGTAGGTCTTCATACTGCTTGCGGAAACAGTCACCTGCTGGGAAGAAGTCCCAACATCTCTCCTGATACATTTTCCAGACATACGATTCCTGATGGAGACGTAAGAAGAGTGATTTGTAAATGTATGAAAAGAAGATAATTTCATGTCATTTTCGGTTTATTTACTGTTTGGTAACAATGAATTGAAAGCCCCGCTGCTAAAACACAGCTTGTTAGAGAATGTAAAATAGGAGAGAAACTAGGCATGCACTGCAATTTTTGGCTGAAAGATAGCACTTTCGGCTAAATTTTCGGTGCATCCCTAATAATAAGTAGAGTGTTTTCCTAGATAACTGATTAATGCAGCCGCACCTCTGCCACTGTTGGTGGCTCTAAAGAACCATTTCACCATTAGAGTTAGTGACAGACTAGGATATACCACTACATTAAAGCTAAACACTGCATTTAAAAGTCTTTTTGTCTATAGATTGCATAGAAAATAAAAACATTTTCACAACACAATACTGCCAGAGAAATGCCTAGTTTTTCCCCACCACAAAAAACAATGCATGCATTTATTTATGAATAATGGTAGTTATCACTGAATAGTCAGACCCAATGTGGAAATGTAAAACATGCTCTGGCCCTTAAGGTGTAAACAGGTACGAGAGATGAAGTGGTTAAAGAAGAACTCCAGCAATTTTTTTTATTAACCCTTGCAGTTGGGCTACCCCCCCTGCAAGTTTTAACTACTTGTTTGTGTTAAAAAAAAAAATCAAAGTTATACTCGCCCACAGTTCACAGTCGGCGTCTTCTCAGGCCGGTCCTTCTGTCACATACCTGGTGTGAGACCGGATGGAGGAAGAGGCGTCCCGTGTCCAACTTCCCTGGATATGAGGACAGGGTGAGCAGGACACAAGGTAGCACTGGTGCCTAGATGGTGGAAGACCAGGAGCAAGCGGGGTACCGGAGCAGCAGACAGAAGCTGGGTCGGGGTCATAAGCCAATCAGTAACAGCGTACAGAAGCAGGGTCAGGAGCGAGCAGAGGTCAAATCCGGGAATCAAGCGGGCACAATCAGCAGGCAGACGAATGGTCGAGGCAAGTCGGGTCAGATAACAGAACGTAGCAGGATCACAGGAACTACAGACAAAGGAACAGCTGAGAATCAGTCAGCAATGGATGGGTGCCAGAGGTCTTTTTAAATAGGGCTTCAGGACGTCACTTCCTGTGCAACTTTGCGTGTACTTTCCAATGCGCATACACATATTGCACATATTTGCCCTCTGACCCTGAGCATGGGTTTTCTGGACATGCACATAGGGGCGCACGACACTCTGGGTATGCACAGGGCTTCTCTTACACCTTTCAACTTCTCTCCCCCCCCTGCTGCAGCAGTCTAAGGTCCCATAAATCATTGTCTATACACTGCGTATAGACGTGAGAATGCTGATGAACATTCTAATGCTGCAGGAGAGACAAGCTGGAGGGAGCTCTGTGACAGCTGGCCGGCTCGGAGCTTTGGGTGAGTTTATCTGTTGTTTTATCACCGAGACAGAAACAAGCACTTAACCCTTGCAGTCCGGGGTAGCCTCACTGCAAGGGTTGATAATAATTTTTAAAAAATATTCTGGAGTTCTTCTTTAAATATGACACATATTCCAGTGCAATACACAGATTACTTCTGATATTCACAATAAATATAGTTTCAGCAAAAAGCACATTTTAGTTTTGGTTTATTCAGTATGAAATGCTGACATACAAACCTCTCAAGTATTGCAAATGTCTATAAGCTACTGAGCAGCAGGGCTTCATCAATGAATTGCTTCTAACAGAGGGACACAAAACCTACCTGGCCAGTGTGTTCGGTTTCATCTTTATTAATTATATACATGAGGAAGAACCTGAAACAAGCACAGAGATATTCACATGAATCAAAAAGATAAGGCCTGTGGATTTCTGAGCAATGCTACTGGTTACTGGTAATGAGGTCTGAACAAGACTGGCTTGCTGGCTAGATATCTGAACATTTCTGGCAGATAAGCTTTACAGAAGAATGGAACATAATTCAGATATTAGTAACATTCTAAGGATACAGAGGCAAATGAGTTGTTTCTGGCTGTAAGTACACAGGGAGTACGTTAAGGCAATGTTTCTTGAGCTGAAGTTTAATCTACTTCTATTTTGCCTTCTCTGTTTCCTCATTTCCCCATCAATATGATAATGACATTTCATAATGTACCTAATTTTACACCCAGAGAGCGCAATATGTCACATGCACACCAAGTATCTGTGTCCAAAAATGTCTTTATTAATGTATACACATTTTGTCAAAAGGCTGATACCCATTGGCTTCCTCTCTTTGATCTCCTATCTGATCCTGATGTCCTGTGTCTGGGCTATTAATCTGTGTTGTGTAGCTTTAATATTAGGTCTTTTATCACTGTCCCTGATCCTTTCTGGGAGACTTTGCCACCACACTTCCTGTCCCTTTGACAGCAGGACTAGAACTGAGAAAAGCAATTGTCATTGGAACAGGAAGGCACTGCCAGGAACTAACCCTTCCCTACGTCACTGAAATGAAGTGTTTTGTTGCAGCCTGTGTCCCCACTGGGAAGATTTACCATCACTTCCTTTCCTGACAGAAAATGAAGAGAGTTCTCTCCACAGCAGTTCTACGCTTTAAAACTAAAGGGAGATATGGATTTCTGTTTTAATTGAAGTGTTATGCGTTAACTTTAGGGTAATGATTGTAAGCCCTCAGGGGCAGGGCCCTCCTTACCATCTTGTATTGTATTGTGATTGTAATATCTTCCTTATATTGTAAAGCGCTGCGCAAACTGTTGGCGCTATATAAATCCTGTATAATAATAATAATAATAATGCTTGGGAAAGGTTTGGTCTGAACATAGAGTTTTTTAAGTCCGGGTTAGGTTAAAGCAAACCTGTAAGCTAGACTTCCTGTGAGAACCAGCAATGAAAGGATATGAAGAATCCCTTCTGGAGCATCAACATTCTATGGATCAAATAGACTTCCTGGTCTGTTGCCCGTCCCCTCTTTTCTCCCAGTTGCTCAGTGAGATTGCCCATCATGTATTGCTTTAATGAAGGGGCAAGCCACAAAGCAACCAGGAAGAGATCTGATCATTCCCTACTTAATAAAGCACTGAGAACCCAAGCGTAATGGCGTGCACAGAAAAACTTGTTTTGGATGCAAATAGCACAATGCTGAGAAAAAACTATGCAGAAACCCAGTGTACTGAGCACATGGAATAAACCCGACTCATGGTTCTTACAATGTACAGTGAGGGGAATTTATCAAAACTGGAGCAGACAAAATCAGGAGCAGTTGCCCAGGGCAACCCATCAGATTCTCTGTTCAGTTTGGTCAGTTAAGATTTGAAAATTTAAAACAGAAGCTGATTGGTTACCATGCACAACTGCTTCAGATTCTGTCTGCTCCAGTTTTGATAAATTCCCCTCAATGAATGCTTGCTAACACTTGAAATATACAGTTCATATGAGTGACCCTATTGGCAGTATATTAAGATCAATAAATAGTAGTTCCTAATCTGTTAAGTGACATATTTGATTGCATGACGGAAGCTGTGACAGCTCATGCATGGGCACTCTCACTTCGCAGCACTATCTAGCAGCAGTAAAAGCAAGAAAATCAGCAAGATATGAGCTGACTCCAAGAGACATTTGTAGATATCCTGTAGGAATTAACATTTGACACCTGTGGCTATACAGCGTCTGTTTGAAAAGGTCAGTGTCGAAGAATTCCTTCAGCAACGTCTTACATTTCACATGAAAATAATTGCAATATTCTTCCAAACATTTCATCAGTTGTCTCTCAGTCTTCCTTTCCAGTCTCCATATACTATCAGCTGCCTTGTTTCTCCCTCATACACAGTACAGATATGCAGCAGGGTAAATGTGTGCAGAGTTTGCTGCTTCAGCCATTTGGGGCACAAGAATAAATATGCTGCAGAATGAGTTTCTTATCTTACATATGTGCTGCATTGTGAACATCCATCTTCTTTCCTTGGCACATGTTAGAGAATACAACATTTCATATACAGGAGCTGGCACTCACACTGCTAAGAAGAATCCATTTCTACTTACAGATAGTTCGCCAAATTGTGCTCTTGTAAGGTGTGTGTTTCAAAGCCATGCGGTGTCGTGTCAAAGTAATCATTTCCAATTCCACAAATGAAACATTTTGTCTGAATAAAAGAAACAAAGTCAGAGAGTTTAATGTTGGGTAGTGTGGATAGTACAGTATGTCATTTAGTGTGCCTGTTCATTGAGTGAAGTGTCAGTGTGTTTGGTGTATCTGAAGAAGACACAGACATACTATGTCATAAGACGCAGTCAGTTCACATGAATGGTAGCAGAAGACGTCACCTGTCACAATGTGATTCAGTATAAAAGAACTTGTCATCTGTCCTTATGTCAGTGTGCTCAGTACGTCCCTCAGAGGGGGTCAATGTGACAACACTTCAGTGTATCAGAATGTTCCATGTACCAAATAATTTAGCACATATTCTATCCGTGTTCCCAAAGCATTGCAGAGCCCCGTCCTTCCCCCCGAGGTGTCCATAAACAGTGATGACAGGAAGTAAGAACAACCGTTCACATTTGTTTCAATACTCTTTGTATACACATGTGAGATCAGCGTAATTACAATATTATCAGTGTGTGTGGTAATGTGTTAGAAACCTTATTTCTGCATTATACTATTTGTACATATAGTGTTATATGTATATGGCAGAAGCCGTGCTTGCTCATTATTTTATTGCATGCAGATGCTGCTTCCTGTTTGGTAGTTTTTCACAGACTGTGCCCTGCAGCTTCTCATTGCCCACTGCAAGTCTAGCAGACAGGATTTGTCTGATTGAAAGATTGTAAAGGGCTTATTGTTTCTAACACCTGCAATGTTCCTTGTAGCCAATTCATGCTTAAGCTTTTTTTTTAATCATGGAAAGAAGTTTTCTTTACTTAAAATAACAATGTGCCTATTCATTCATGTGAAGTGTGGAGAGGTCCAACTGATATGAATGAAACAAACCCTTTCTGAGGAGTGTACCTGCTGTTTTTCCTAAGTACATTATGTTATTTTGCTGGATACTTGCATACCTCCATGTCTTCTCTCACTTGTTCTTGTTGGTCTCTCAGTTCTCCAAAAGCATCAATGATCAAACCTATAGCAGAAGACAACATGTGAGTAGGAGGGATGGTGTAATGAAACATCTTCACCGTCAGTCCCTGCAGACAGTCCTCTTATGCTCCTGTATGATCTCCTTGTCCTGTATACCGGACTCTGTAGGATTGCAGCCAAATTCTAGAATTGTGCTATAAACAGTGTTTGGGGGATATCGGCCAGTTTTCCAAAAATCTGGGTTTGTTGTTTTTTTAGAGAAATCCAGAGGCTGCTATGGCTGACCTCCTCTGGAAAAAAATACTAAAAATAATCCTAGCCATCTGTGGCACTTATACTGACTCAGAACACACATGCGGATCAGGAAACATGAATTAACATACTTGTTCTCGGTCAGCCAGAAAGTAATAAAGCTGCTGAACCAGAATAACAGCCAAAGTATTAGTATTTTCGCATCTGGAAGCCAGAAACAGAAATCTCCATAGTTCCCCCATAGGGTTTCTTTAACCATTTCAGGAACAAAGGCCATTGCATTTCTTTTAAATGCAACTAATATAAGTACATTCATTTTACAAAGTATCAGCCTCCTGTAATCTCCTGCACAACAGCACCCAGACTGGGAGGAGGAAGGACAGCACTGAAAGTCAACCAGGACAGGTTTGTTTCTAAACAAATCTCACATGATCACCATGATTGGCTTTCCTGGCAATCATAGGATTTAGTACCATGCTGATTGGTTCCTGGTCATCAGCCTGAAATCTGTGGCTGAAAGGGAAAGCAAACTCTCAGAACTAGGAGCTAGAACAGAACACAGATGAACCTTCTATCATCATGAGGTACTGTGACTGACAATGTCAATCTACAAATTGCAGTCATGAAGGTGATATAAATTGGCTTTTAGCCTGGAAATCTATAACATGACTGTTTAAGATCTCTTTGGGCTAGTAATGCCATATATTTTATAAGACTTTTTTACATCCTAAAATTCTGGAGTAATGGCACATATGTCTGCAGCTAACATGAACTAAAAACATCTCTCTTATTACACGTGACTGGAGGGTGGTCAACATTTCAGATGTTGGCAGTATTCTAAGAAATGTCACAAGGTTAGCTACCTTGAATAATGGCCAGAAGTATGACAATAACAAAGAAGAAGAAGGTGATGTCGAACACAATACGATACATCTCATAAGGGTCACCGGCAGGGTCTTCAATCTCATCTCCAATGCCACCTCCAGCTCTCACTCCCACATACATGTGGAACAGGTAACACTGCGAAGCAAGAATAAAGTGGATATGGTCAGTGAAATCAAGCAGAGTGCAGGGATTTTTAAGAGTGAGAATCATGTAGCACCCTTGTGCAATCTCTAAGCCACAATTGCTGTCGCAGTTGCAGACCTCCAAACAAGGCAGGACTGGCTCTTTTTAGGGCAATGATGGTATGGGTCTTATCAAGGAAGTTTATTTTTTTTTTAATGCATAAAAACTGATTATATGGCTTTTATATGACTAGAACAAGGTGAGAAAGTATGATTACTGATTGGTTGTGGGTATACCACAGATTTAGATACATGGATGAACCAAAGTAGAAGGAAGGTGTCTGTTGCTTAGAAAAGATGTCATGTTTCTGCTGCAAGTTAGAAAATATAAGGTATCTAATTGGTGGGGTAACATAGGTATGTTTTTTTTCTCCAGTCTTGTTATTAAAGTCTATAGTGTTCACTAGGAACTTGGCTAGGAGATTTCTACCATTGACATCTTTGATTGTACTGATATTGTGTTATGTCTATACACTCATATTTATCTGCATTCATTTTTTGTATATATTATGCTGGACATACCGTCATCATGTCATCACACTTCATATCAGGGTCATCTTCGTCTTCACTCTTATTGTAAAACTTCCGGAAGAAGTTGAAGGCCACAACAGTGTAAAGATAAACAACTACCGCCAGAAGTCCAACTGTGAGCACCAGCTGGTGAAAAAACATTTTATATTCAGCATAAACCAAATTTAACTTGGCATTCCAGAAAGCACATAAACATTTGTGTGTGATTTGTAATAACACATCAAAAACACAGTGGACCATGTACCATACAGTGAATTATGTCTGTGCTATATGCAACCACCATTCAGACTCAAAATTCTAGACAGAGATAGAAGCATGAGGCTATTATGGTAGCATCCCTGTCTAGATCGCTCAAAATGCCACATCCTAACCACTTCAGGACCAGCATGTTACATACCAGCTATTTTCCGGTGCTGAGCCAATGGAGGCACTGGTACTGGAAGATACTGGTACTGGCCGTACAGGCACTGGTACATGATGATGCTGATACTGGCTGTGTGGGTACTTGTAATGGAAGATACTGGTACTGGCCGTACAGGCACTGGTACATGATGATACTGATACTGGCTGTGTGGGCACTTGTAATGGATGGCACTGGTACAGGATGGCACTGGTGTGGTTGTCCAGGCACTGGTACTGGATGGCAAATCGGTAAAAGCTCATACAACAGATCAGTGTATGAAAGGACAGAGAGAGCTGGTTGCTAATCACAGCCATTGTTTTCATTTTGTGATACCTGTGATTGGTCAAAGCAATCATGTGGTACCGAGGAACTTTCATTGGCTCTGTAAAATCTTTTTGTTATTTGCTCTGTAAAATGGCCGTGTCACCACAAGTATTGTGCTGCCATTTTAAAATAGTTATACGCCCTGGGGAGGGGGGGAGGGGTTAAAAAATGTGGCCACAGTAACTGTACAGTTTCTAAGCCTTTCCTGTGTGATCTTATATTATAATTAAAGTGTATTTCCACTTTTGAAGCCAAGTTTGGATAATATATATTTTATATATGTTACAAATTTCACATTCACATTGCATAATATTACCAAAAGTAAAAGGTTGCTTTTTTTCTGAAAACCCCCAAACTGAAGTTTATTGTTTTCTGTAATTTCAAGGAGGGGGCTTAATGCAGGTGGGGAGATAATGTTTCCCAACATCAACCCTGTACTGTGCTGGCTGGTCTCAGTTGTAAACTACAGTTGAACACTGTCTGTCCCAACAAAGGGTTAAACATCTAAAGCACTGTATGTTAATATGAGGAATTTCAGTCTGTCTCCTTTGTCTTGAGGACAACTCACTCACAAACTGTTCAGAAAAGCCTGCAGTCTGGCTAAAGAAACAGCTAAAGGGTAAGTGTTTGTTAAAAATTTTTTTCGGTATGCTGTGCGAATGGGAATACATAACAAACATATGGAGGGGTTTTCTCAAATTTAACTGCAAAAGTTGAATTACACTTTAAAATCTTGCCACACTTTTTTCTCTATTTTGAAGCAATCAGTGTCCCCATATGGTGTTCATACAGTGTCTTGGTTTGTATGCAGTGACTGTATTCATTTTATTAAATGTGCTGGCACCCCCAGCTCTTGTAGGGCTCCTCACAGTTTGTCCCGATTGACACTGTCCAAAGATTTCTTGCAGTTGAAGCATATGTGTACGTTTTTTTAAAATTCATGACATTTCTCCATGATCCAACACAGAACTGCGATATGGTCCCGAGTGCCACGACCCAGATGGAAGCTGGGCATCTGGTAATTCCCTTTCAATTGTCAGTGCCAGAAGTATGATCTTAAGGAGAATCTTACCAGCATGAGGGATGAGGGCAATTGTTTAAAAATTGAGGCAGTTCTTGGAATCAACCTTTTTTGGAAGTGGGATAAACACGTGGCCACACAATACTGTGGCCATGTGTTGGTTCCTCAGACTTCCTGGCAAAGAGCTGTGATGGTTGTAGGTGGGACAGGCCCCAGCAATTCCACAGGGATGGTATAGATGCCTGGGACCTTGTTGCTTGGCAACTGGCCCATCATGCAAGTGACTTCCTCCTCCTGGATGGCTGGTTCCCTTTTTGCTTCACTTTCACCATCTTCCTGAGGGGGCTGGGCCTCATTGTTTAAGCTCTTCGGTATATTTTTGCCATCTGTTCTTGACACGTTGTTGGCCAGATAGTTCTCTTCCTTGCTTGTTTTTGATGATGCCTTTGTGAGCAGTAAATGGTATTAAAATCCTTTTAACTAGCACAAATGCATTTCTGGTATTGCCCTTTATGGAGA
Organism: Nanorana parkeri; assembly: GCF_000935625.1. Classification (NCBI taxonomy): domain Eukaryota; kingdom Metazoa; phylum Chordata; class Amphibia; order Anura; family Dicroglossidae; genus Nanorana; species Nanorana parkeri. The sequence goes on along the minus strand of NW_017306414.1, from coordinate 1,576,126 downwards.
CCTCTTCTAGCTGCTTGCATTGCTGGACCCAGGAAACTTCATTGTCTTTCCCTGTTACCATTTGGCAATCCATGTTCAATCTTCTTGTATCAACCCATTTGCTTGCTGCTTTTGTTTACTATTTTTGGCTATTGTTTGGCTATTGTGATGATTTCATCTGGCAGCCACTTGCATCTTTTCTCTGGCTTTTTATATGGTATATGTTCAACTGCTGTTTCGACAATGGCCCATTGAATTTCACAGCTCACTGGACATCATCTCAGCAGTGTCTAGCAGTTTAAATCTATTTTTTATTTTAATTTCATATGTGGGAGGGATTTTAGTGGTGTTAAATCCCTCTGATCATGCAGTCTTGTTAATGCAAAGTTGGGTCGACACCCTGAAGTGTTTTGACAGTAGTGACAGAACTTGTCTAGTAATGATTGCATAGGACATAGTGGATCTGATTATGGTGCAGTTCATTTGGTGAGGTCAGAGCGTATGAGCAATATTTGTGTTTAAATAAGTGTTTAAACCAGGTGTTCATAATTCAAAACCAATGTTGTGGCAAAATTGGACCAAACAATCACATGCATCATTCCTCTACCCAAGTCAGAAGCTGCTAGTTATGCCTACCTTTGCCCAGGTGCTAACTTTTGCATTGATATTGCCCAATATATAAATGTTGTCTTTTGTGGTGTGATGATCTCCCTTGTGACAATATCCAATTTACCTTGACTCATTCCTCTGACAATCCATGTAGCTATCTGATGTGTCTCTATACAACACAGACTCTTGCTTTCATTATTGGGGATTCCTGCTGAATTTGTTTCAGGCGTGCCATTAAAGCCTTGACTACTACCTGCTCTTCCTTTTTATTGGGTACCTTTTGGCCCAGTGATCCCTACTTTTCTTGGCATTTTTTTTCATGGGGAGGTCGTCAGCTCTTCCCTCAACCTGCCGCATTTGCCCAGGCTTATTTAGAGATGTGTATTTCCAAAGGTAATGACCATATCTCAAAGTAGGTACCTGCTAAATGGAAGGTTGAATAAAAGCATACCATCCATTTATCATTAGACCTTTTCTATGATTACTTGGACTTACAAAAGTAGGGTTTATACATACAAATTGCCAGGCCAAACATGCTAAAGACACAAACTTTTTCAGCAGGGAATGGTAAAAACATGTTAAAAGATGTACCATTGGATCTCATATTTTTCATTTAAACAGTAAAAAAATTGGGATTTTGCCTGTACATTTTTTTTCTTGGTTACATGGCACAGGAACAGAGCCTTAGAGCCTTACGGTTACATGGCAGCTGTCTTCAGGTCTCTGGACACTGGCAAAGCTGTAAGGAGAGCCCTACTGATCTCTGTGGGCTCATCCCCAGAGGGGTTTTCAGAACAGCCCTGGACATGTATAGCACTCTGCGGCTAACTCAATGTGTTGCACTGCAGTGTCAAGGTAAGTGCCAAACACAGGGTCCAGTTCCTGAAGCAACATTACAGATCACCCTCAATTGCTTGGATAGCAGAATCTGGGTAGAGTCCCTGATGCACCAGGCTGAGGGGCACCGATACGGAAGCTGCAAATGAATTCAGTATCCCAAAGCCACTGTGGCAATGGAGTATCCACGGCTTGATAAAAGAATTAGCAGATAGTTTTTTCAAAGGTAGAAAGCCATATCCCCTCTTAGTCAGGAGGGGAGGTCCATCACCTAAAGATACTAGCAAAAAATTGAGGCTTGCTGGTGTGGGAGGGGTTATATGGGCAGTTCGGACAACTTTGTTTGCCGGTGTCTAGTCACCTGAAAGAGGCAGCATATGACCCATGGTTGAGATTTACTCCTGTAGTGTACAATTGGGATACACAGTATGCAGACTCCTAGCGCAAGCCGCATTCTACATATACCTGAATGCCAAAGCGGTGACTCATTGCATTGACCGATCCTATATTGTACAGTAGGGGTTTCAGTCATACAAACAGAGCCACAAGGTAATCTACTACTGCTGTGTGCTATCTTTTACCAGACTATAGAACTCTGGAAAGCCTTTGCCATGCACTAAATGTTTATTAGTAAAGCAAGAACTTTACAGAAGTATATACCAATAACAATATAACAATATAATACAATAGTTTCAAAATGTATAACCTTTAGAAAAACAATTAAAGTAAAATTGAACTATTATAGTTTCCCTTTAAAGGGGTATGTCCAGGAATTTCTACTCTTTCTGTCAATCAGCTAAAATTGTTGAAAACATCTAATAGGGTGGGAGTGTATGTGGGGATGTGTAGTGTTAAGGCAGCCCATTCATTTTGAAGGTGTTGTGGTGCTGCAATGCAAGTGTATTGCTTAGTGTATTAGAGTGCCATTCAAAATATAAAATAAATATTACTACAGTGCAGTAATGTGTGCATGGTGTGGCACATTACTGCACTGCAAAGATGTGACCATGGCTTTACACTTTGAGGACAAATAGATATTTTCACAACATAAAACTATCTTTCTAAACAGATAAACCTAATAAGGAGGAGAGCTTAGACTTAAAGGTATGGGCAGTGTTTTGCAGCTGTTTAAGCAGCAGGTAACAATTATAAGTACATGCTGTGAGTGTTTAAAGCAGCCTGAACCTGGTAATTTATAAGAAAGCTACAACAAACATCAGCGACTAGAAGCTGACAGAAGAGGAAAAGGCAGAAAGGGCTTTGCCGTTTTCTAGGATGAAAACGTACAGGTACAATTCAGAGATGGAAGCTAAATATTGTCTGCCAATGTCACAAGCTTGTGGAAGTGATGTTACACAGAGTCCTTTCAATGTTGTTATAGAGGCTTCTTACAAAAGTGCATGACCCAAATACATGTAACTATACAAGTGGCAATAATTACTATCTAATCTAATGCTATTATCAGGCATGCTTTATGAACAGCTTACATGGTTTTTATGACTATCCATTTATAAAGGTTTCACGTAGTCCAGCTATTTATACATGCTAGATGGCTAAGTGTACTATGCCAGAGTCTGAATTGTGAAATGAGCAGCACTTAATTCAGCTGTCTGCACCTAGGCAAGACTCTCTCTGGCATGAGTAATGTGAATATATTAGTGGATTCAGTGAGTCATAGACCATGCATGCCACTGCTAGAAACCAGGCCATGCTCTACTGTAAACCCTTCATCTTTTTTTAATCTCGGTGCTTATTTTAGAAACATTGCAATCAAATGGTAATCTGTGTCATGCAAAAGATGAATTGCTATACTCGGGTTTATTAGAAATGCAGGAACATTTAGACAGGCTTACCTGTTTTCCATTGTGGGTAACTGAGGAAAGAATGGTTCTTAAGGTCTTGAAGCCCATTGCAATATCCAGGAGATGAGCTGCAAAGAAGAAGTTGTTGTAGTGTCCAAGTATTGACATGGTTGTGTACCAAGCAAGGTAAAGGAAGGACTGCAAATAAAAGTGAAAACATGTGTAAATGACAACACGGCTCAACTGTACATTCACTAATGAAATGGCATCTTCAAAAACTATATTTTATCCATATGAAGACAGACACTTACATTGTCAGTAAAAACCACTCCAAGCTTCCAGATATGGTACTTCATGTCAATGGAACTCAGCCTACCAATAGAAATAAAATGTTACATTCGGTGAGATGTTTTTTTCTCCTTGATTTTCTGAAATAGTTTTTCATCTGTTTGTGTATTTTTTTTTTAAGAATCTATTGTGCTGTTCTGTATTTTGGTTGCTTATTCATATTACACTTTCATTATTGCTTTTGCTGGAATTGCTGCTATTGCTGGAACTTAAGTCTTCTTTAAAAAAAAATAGCAGATAACTTTTTATGGCAGAAGAAAATCTGTATGTATTTTGTTGTCATAAATGCTTCTTGCCTGCCTGCTAGCGTTTTTTTTCTAATTCTACACTGAGCCATTCAGTGTACACTCTTGCCATGGCATGAGGATTCCACGATTCCAGGTGCCACGAAAACACACCTTTCATAGGAATGAATAGTAATAGGTCTAACATGCACAACACTGAAACTGCACTCAGGACCGGTGCTAGGATTCTTGCCTACACAGGCAAGGTGCATTTTTGCGCGGCGCCCCCCAGACCCCCTGTAAAAACTGGGCATTTTGACAAGTACTTGTCAAAATGCCCTGTTTTTTCCGCCCTCACCCTGCAGCACCCTCAGGCGGCCGCCTGACTTGCCTTGCGGTAGCGCCGGGCCTGACTGCACTGAAGAACACATGTAGCTCAAGTTTTAACCCCAAACATTTTAGGTTTGCTAACTTTCATGGCCAATGCAATACATATACAGTTATTGTGTGTGATATCTAGTACTTGTAAAAATAAGTCACTTGAAGTCATTCAGAAGAATATTTGTATTAGATGGTTTGTATGCTGGATTAGTGTGTCAGTAGAAAATAGTGTGTTTTAGAATTACAAACATTCTTTTTGCAAAATGTGAAGGCAATATGATATTTAAAGACAAAACTAATATAGTAATGGACCATTTTCCAGTTACAAAAACTGAGATTTTTGCAGGCATCTGACCTAATGCTCAATTAGGCAAACAGTTGCTAATAATCAATTATATGTAGTTGAACCAAATATTGATGGAAACAAAAGGGCTTTGTAGGATGATAACACTTTCCTTTGAAATCAGAGTATGTCCAGCACCACTATCAGCTCAGAACTTGGAAAGTAGCTGGGACTCTGCTACACCCATCTACAAGACTGAAGAAGTCTTATTGGAAGTGGTCTTAATGAAAGAGTTGTCACCATAAGACATTCCTTTGTGATGGAAATAAAGTCAGCCCATTCACTGTGAAGAACATTGGAGGTAACTTGCAGGTTTGAGGCTAAATTTTCCTGAAAAGGAGTTTGCAATTTTAGCAAAATTGATGTCCCCCTCAAAGTTGAGGTGTACAGGCAAATTCTTTTCCTTCATACAATACCATCAGGGAAGTATCTAATCAGTCCAAAATGCAATATGCAGCATGAGATTGACCCTAAACCAAATTATAAAACACCTGCAACAGATGGTATGACCCCCACAGAATCCTGATCAATCCCATCATCGAGCCAGTCTGAGATTACTTGCAGGAACTAAGAGCAAAAGACTGCAGTAGAACTGTGCCATGTTCTCCAACAGGCTTGGAACAACTTAACCAAACGGCACGCATGTGTACAAACAATACTGCTGTATCTTTAAGGGTAGTAACACCAAATATTGAATTATTTATATATTTTTTTACTTCACTTTCTATGAAATTTTCCAATTAATAAAAACTATTCATGACATTATTTGTGAAAGCATATCCATTTAAAGCCTGCCTAAAACTAATGCACAGTGCTGTACATATCTCCTGTTTGTGGAATACATGCATCAAATTCTTAGTTAAAGGAGAACTATGGGGTTAGGGCTTTTCCCCATAGTTCTCCTAAGGGTAACGGGAGGACACAAACTAGCGTCCTCCCATCACTCAAAGCTCAGAACACCGTGAGGTACAGCTCGCGGTATATTGAGACGCCGCAGCCAGAACAGATCCCGACATTTATGTCTGGATCCACCCAGCTGCGTGAGTGACAGCTGGCTCTGCCTATCCCGCCCCCCTCTCCCGTCTGTTCCGCCAGTCAGCGCTGGAGGATCGGACAGGGGAGGGGGGAATACAGTCCCTCCCCTGTCACGTCTCTCTGCAGGGATAGATCGAGAAGTGAGCGAGCGACAGTATGTGTTCGCTCACTTCCCGATCTACTGAGCCGACCTGTGACAGTTTCATTGTCACAGGTCGGCTCAGATTATGAGGCTGAGTGAAAATCACTCACCTCATAGTTCTCCTTTAACTCAATTTTGAAAATTACTTTTAATGTTAGCATTTAGGATACTTTCTTACACGTATTCCTAATTATAAATTACTTTTGGTCTGTAAGAACATTCTGATCACTGCAGGGAGACAAAAAAAATAAAAGACACTTTAACAGATGAAAAGTTCACTTATAAATGATATGGAGATTTCTTTCTAGAATGTCACCTCAAGGTCAGCATTATGCAAAGTGTTTAAATGTGCCTGATCCCAAGGCTAATGAGTATATGGAAATGAGAAGTACATGTACATAGTAAGTTGCATTGGCAGTGACAGGAGCCAATATGTGTGAGGAGCTATGCTGACTTTCTCCACTGCACTGAACTAATGAGCGATAAGGATTTGTGTGCTAATTTGGGACAGTATTGATGCACACTATTCTGCAGCTAACATGTTAGTGGCATTTTACTACTTGTGGCAGGCATTCATAATCCTTAAAGGAAATAAATTATTTTATACACACCATGATACAAGTGATCCCGCCTCGATTTTGGTCTTTTCTACAGGGCTGAAATCCAGAGCATTTTTATCCAATCCAAGCAGTTCAGCAATTCTATCTGCTCCATATAGGTCTCCATATTTATTGATGACCTGAACAAAGAAATCAATTTCACACCATTAGAGCCCATCAGAAGGATATATTTTTCATATAGCAGTTTCACTTAGCAGACATTCCATGTAATAGTTTTGTTTAGAAGAAACCTAGTGCTTCCAGCGGATAGATGTTAAAGCCGATCTTGCAGTAAAATGTCCTCCACATTGCTGGGTGTGATGTCACTGCCCTTCCAGGAAGATTAACAGGGAATGCAGAGCAGGTAAAATCTTGCAAGATGACACTGGAGTCTATTGCAATATTTTGGCTGCTCTGTATTCACCAGGATCTCACCAAAGGAGCATAATGTCGACCTTACCTAGGTGGCGTGGATGAACGTTGGGAGTGAAGTATAAACCATTACTTTTTTATTTACAGGTACATTTTACACTTACTAATAGAAGGGGGAGGGGCCCTGGACAGTGTAAGTGCTCCTTGAATTTTACTGCAAGGTCCACTTTAACCTCTTAGGCATCACACTGCCTGCTATAATGCATGCTACCCAATATAATGTGTGTGGTGGGAGGGACATTTTTGACAGCACTTTTTCTGCATTAGTTCATTGATCTCCACAGCAGGTTGCAGGTTTCCATCAGTTATTGTTTCCATGTAAAAATATCCTCATTGTTTACTGAAGTGACAGATTTGTTGTTTGCTGTTTACAATGATAAGCAATACACTCATAATACTTTTCTAAGTACCGTACACTGAAGGACAAAGAAATGCTTTGTATCGTCTAAGAGGTATGTTGCTAAAAGTTGCCACAGGCTAAGAATATAAACCATGATCAGATACAATTATTTATGAACATATGTCCCATGTGGCACAGATCCATGTATTTGCTATAATTTCCCTGAGTGTTAAAAGAAATATAGGTTGTTTCTTTCCAATGACAAAAAAGACAAAACAATTAAAATGCAATACATCTTAGTCAACAGTGCAGAGTTGAAGCTCTAAGTGAGATAAAAGCTTATTAACGATGTTGCTATGCATTATTAGCTTAAAACACGCCACATGGAAAGACTCCAGGGATTTACTGAAGAGCCGTTCCACTAAAACTGACACCATGTTAGCCCAATAGAAATCTGAAGCACTCCAGTAAAGAGGAGAATTAAATATTTGTTGCTAGTGCAGAGCAGATACTCTAATTGCTGACATTAATTTTATTTGCACAGAGAAGACATTCATTTACACGCCTTAGCTCCGGAGTACAAACAGTTCATTAAACGGATGCATATTATGAGAGGTTTAAAAAGCATATTAATTTTTAAACAAAGTGGTAATATATATAATAAATTGCTCTCTCTGGACACAAAATATATTCTACGTTACTGGGCAGTATTTAAACACTCAAAATCATTAATTTGGTATATTTCTGGAAAATGCTTTTTTATGGAACTGTATATTGCTCACGCTCCCTGCTAAGATGTATCTTGAAACTGCATCAGGCAAAACTACTCTCCTCATGTTTAATTACCACATGATGCCTGCTGGTATATCCACACATACATAACTAATGAAGAAAGGACTTTGGTCAAACTTATTGGAACGATGGATGTTAAAGTTCAGACTTGTCTACAGAGATTACGTGGCTGGATAGAAATCTGCAGCTTTAGGGACACTGCTAATATTGCTGTCTTTCCTATGCAGTATTTTATTACTGTATTTCTGATCAGGCAGATACATTTATATGGTGGATGTGTAGCTATCCCACAAACCTTTTAAATTTTTTTTATATACATCTTTAAAAAAAACTATATTCAGTATAGATAACTTAATTGGCTTGAAATTACGCAGTGCACGGTAGCATGCAGCGCATTACCATTCATTCTTAATGGCACCCCATTGCACACCTCCACCTGCTCTATGGTGTACCACAATATACAGATGTTGATTCGGTGTGTTATGACTTGTCATCTCAGTTTATATGATCTCTCAGGCAGAGTGACCTATCAGGGGGAAAGCATCTTTACTGGTTGGGTGTTTAACACAGTATCCCAACCTGCAACTACACTCTACAATGTGGTAGGAAGATCCCGACGACATTACCTTCACTTAGGAAGAAACAGGTGCAAAGTACATGACACAAGATCTAGAGAGAATGGGTGGTGACTGACATCTATCACTGGCCTCTGGCTCTTCCTGAAGAATCCACGATGGTGGCAGCCAACAGCCCTGTGCACAGTCCCAAGCGGCAAAGTGAGCTGCACACAAATAGGCTTATTTACTAAGGAAGTTTATAATCTTTACTCAAAAAAAAGTATCCAATCATGTGCAGATGAAATAAAGATTGAAACAGAAATTTGCCTTTCACATGATTGGATAATCAAAGTGAATCTTCACTCTTTTTTGAGTAAAGATTCTCAACAGTTAGTACATCAGCCTCAGTATCTTCAAGTTACTTAGCAATTGGTGTTTCCATAGTGTGGGCAAAATGCAGTCGTTTGGTGTCCTCCAACTCTCCTATTTCATTTTCTTTTCTTAATAGGGTACTGATTTCTAAATGTCTATCATTGCATCTCTCTACCAAAATAAACTCGTCTGTTTTGACAGCCACTAGTTTTTTTCATATAGACTACAATAGTTCCCTGCCAGGAAATGACTACCCTCCCTATCTGAGATGGAATTTAACAGATTTTCATATATTATTCTGCTCTCCCGTCCATTTCTAGTGAAAGGTTGTAACATTGTGGTAAGGTCTGCAGACAACATTTCAGTACAGTAAATTCACCTAGTGCTCAGCTGGGACTTAACATCCTTTCCACAAGTCTTAATATCCATGGAAACCTAGCTGGTGGATATTATTCTCTGATTAAAATGTGGATTTGCACAGACAGCTGAAAGCACAATGCGTGGATTTTCTCAGTAAAGTACCGGGCAGGTTGATTATTGACAGCAAAGCTCCTCAGAAATATGTGGTCCTTTTACCACTGCTGTTTCATTCTAATACATTTACTGCTTTATTTCTTCCAGATTCATCACGTGTCTTATTTTACTTTATAAAACAAATGAATAAACAATCTGAATTTTGTACAAACTACTAAAGATCAACTGACACACATTCCGATTGGCAATCCTAAACATTTTACAGACACAGCAGAAACATTACAGCCTGACAAAACATTTTCTGCTTCATCTGGTGGGTACCCGGCAGATAACACCACCACATATAAGTGCAACCATCAAGCAGTCCACTGACAGGAGAATTACATTCAGATGGAAACGTGTGAATTATAAGATTGAACATTTGGTTACAAACAGAATGAGTTGTAGTTGTACTCGCTAAATTAAACATTTTGCTTAAAGTCATGTTTAAATTAAATGTTGATTCTGATCCATTTACTATAATAGACCCCAGCCTTACTGATAGTCTTGCACAGTTGTACATTCTCTTATACTAAATTGGTTTACTCTGTTTTCACTACACCCTGTAAGCTTCTCACAGTGTACATTACAACATGCAGCAAGTCAGATAGAGCCTGTCTCATTTCTTGGTTGGAGGACATGCAAAAGTCACCCACTCTTCCAGACTGATAATCTACTTATCAAACCCTGCTTTCATTAGTGCTGAGGACTATTGAAATGAGTACTGTGAACATTTTAGGAAGCTATCGACAGCACCCTGTCGTCTCATCCCACCAGTCATGATTTGCCTGCATTGCATAAAGAAGCACCTAATGATGTCAGTAGCAAACATACCTCCATAGTCACTGATATGGCTGCTATGGGGCCCAGGGCAGAGGGGGGCTGGTCAGGAGGGGTTAGGTTTCTCTCTGTGTCCTTCTGCTCACCATTTAGTGACTTGCGCCACAGGGTGCTTCTGCTCTATCCCTCCCTTGCCTCTTCCCCTGTCAGTGTGCTTAAGTCAGGGGCGGACTGGGCCGGGGAGCAGGGTGGCAATTGCCCCCCGGGCCTCTCCGGTGTCGTCACGAACGGCCCCCGTGACCCCCGCTGCCACCTGCCTGCCCGCCCGCATCCGATGCGACTCTGTGATCGGCGCCGCTCGGTCCTCAACGGGGTCCTCGAGAGGCCCCAGCGGATCTCCTCAATCCGGAGACTGTCCCCAGAAATTGGGGATGAATGTAGGGCTGCAACAACTAAACAACTAAGTCGATTATAATCGATGATTGAAAAAGTGGTCAACGTTTTCAATCATTGATTAATCAGCTTTTGATTAGTTGGCCCTGTTCACAGCTCCACACTCGCTGCGCGCCGCACCTCCTCCCTGCCTCACACTTGCCGCTGCCAGACCCGCCAGCCTGTATCCACGCTCCACATGCCGCACCTCCTCCCCGCCTCTCGCTTGCTGCTGCCAGACCCGCCAGCCTGTATCCACGCTCCACATGCCGCACCTCCTCCCCGCCTCTCGCTTGCTGCTGCCAGACCCGCCAGCCTGTATCCACGCTCCACATGCCGCACCTCCTCCCCGCCTCTCGCTTGCTGCTGCCAGACCCGCCAGCCTGTATCCACGCTCCACATGCCGCACCTCCTCCCCGCCTCTCGCTTGCTGCTGCCAGACCCGCCAGCCTGTATCCACGCTCCACATGCCGCACCTCCTCCCCGCCTCACGCTTGCCACTGCCAGCCCCGCCAGCCCGTATCCACGCTTCACACGCTGCACCTCCTTACCGCCCGCCCACATCCACGATCAGCACAGCGACGCGGGGAGAAGAAGAAGTAAGGAGGAGCAGGCGTGAGGGGATGACAGCCGCTGACAGACAGGCCCGATCTCAGAAGCAAGTTGCTGGAAGACGGCTCAGGTAAGCCTGCACTTTCCCACACATGGTGCTCTATAATGTATTGCTGGGATAGTGGGATTTGTAGTCCTCTATAGCTGATGGTAGATTGCGCTGTACTGTATATTATACAGAGCAATATACCATCAGCTATAGAGGAATACAAATCCCAGCAATACATTATACACTGTATGTATAATGTATTGCTGAGATTTGTTGTATCCCTCTATAGCTGGTGGTATTCTGCATTGCGCTGTATAGGGGACTACAAAACCCAGCATTACATTATACAGCGCAATGCAGAATACCGCCAGCTGTATTGTACTATTGCTGGGATTTGTTGTATTCCTCTATAGCCGGTGGTATTCTGCATTGTGCTGTATAATGTACTATTGCTGGGACTTGTAGTCCTCTATAGCCGGTGCCATTTTGCATTGATTGCTGTATAACTTTACACTTTCCATTTCACTATATTGCACACCACACTTTTTTTTATTTCCACCACTCCAAGCTTGCTCCCATGATGGACTGCAATCTCAATACAAACTAGTAGTCCATCACTGGAGCCATTTAAAAAAAAAATCAGATTAATCGAACTTAATCAAATAATCGGCTAACTAATAAATTTAGAAAATAATCGTTAGATGCAGCTCTAGATGAATGGTCACCCTACACCAGGGATCCCTCACTATCCACCAGGGATCCCCCACTAACCACCAGGGTTCCCTCACTGAACTCCAGGGATCCCCCACTAACCACCAGGGATTCCCTACTAACCACCAGGGATCCCCCACTAACCACCAAGGAGCTACCACAAAGCCCCCACTAATTATTAGGGAGCCCCCACTGGCCACCACAGATACCAGCAGAGCCCGCACTGACCACCTGACAGTCCGCATTGGCCACTGAGAGCCTATTTGGGGAGCCACCTTTGCTGCGCGCACCCGTGAAACTCTCTGGACCCCTGGTGAGAGCCTGCACAACCCTCCTGAGACCCTGGAGACATCAGGCTGAGAACCCAGAGCAACAGAGTGTGTAGCTTCATATTATTCTGCATTGCTGTAATATGCATTGCTGGAATTTGTAGTCCTCTATAGCTGATGCTGTTCTGCATTGCTGTATAATGGTATTGCTGGTAATTGTAGTTCTCTATTGCCAATGCCATTCTTCATTGCTGTACAATGTATTTCTGAGATTTATAGTCCTCTATAGCTGGTGGTATTATTCTGCATTGCTGTATAATGTGCTAAGATTTGTAGTCCCTCTACAGCTTGGAATTAGTGGCAGAACTACCAGGGTCGCAGCAGTTGTACATGCGCACAGCACTGACGAGGCATCCCTCCACTACCAGTGTGCTTTAATTTTCCTCAACCGATAAATTTCTCAACCGCGTCACTTCCAGGTGCGCATGTCATGAAGAAAGGGGGTCATGAAAACAGCTGATTCGGATGACGCGGCCCCACTGGAAGTGACACAGTCGAGAAAATATATAGGATCGATAAAAATTATAGAAGACTGACTTTGACACTGTCCGGCCCCTCCCACTAACTGTTCACAGCCCAGAAGCATGGACAGCCAGCGGCGGTCTACAGTGGGCGAGAGTGCCTAAGTAGTGGACATGGAGCGGAGTAAGGCCAGAACCATGTAGGGAGCACAGTGGGAGGAGAGCACCATCCCCCAGTCTGTCACCCCCTTCATGGACTTACTAGGAGTCCTCACATCTCCCGACCATTCACACTACCGTTGCACAGAAGGCAAAAGTGGCAGACGGGCGGGGAGAAGGCGGGGGAGGAGGCAGAGCGGGTGGGGGGCTAGGTTGCTGCACCATGGGCCTCTGGGTTGTACTTGCCCCCTGGGCTAAAAGCTGCCAGTCAGCCCCTGGCTTAAGTTAAGCAGAGTGATGTCCTCACCACGTTTGCCTTATGGTTCCAGCTTTGACTTCAGAGCCAGAAGGCGTAGAGAAGACACAAGAAGCCTGGCTGTGCTACCAAATATTGTATGCTGGGGACAGTGAGGGGGTTATAATCTTTAAAACTGCCATGCCATTGAAGCTGGCGAAATAAGGATTATATTTACACAATGTTATAAATTATACCCCTGGATTTAGTATACAGTAGGTATGCATTGTGCACCTCCCCCCAGCATATAGTAATTAGTGGCAAGTTGCCCCCCAGATTCACTGTAGGTATGCACTGTGCACAAACCCCCCACTGTTCCCCGCATACGGTTTGGACGTTCGTGGGCTTCGAAGGGGGATTTTGTGCACAATGCATACCTACACTAAATCTGGGGGGCAACTTGCCATTAATTACTGTATGGTCGGTGGCCTAGGGGGGAGGTGCACAATGCATACCTTTACTGAATCTTGGGGGGTTTAATAGTTAACACTGCTATCTTTACAAAGATTCATTGGTGGCAATGTTAAAGTAGAAGAAATTGGTATTTGCTGCATACAATTTCAAACAAATCTCATTGGAAATACCTTTTGTTAATCTTTTTTTCAGGTGATCCCGTGACCACAAAGCTCCGGCAAGCTTGTCTGTCTGCACAGCTGGTAAGCAGTAACTCTTTCAGGACCAACGATGCCTTAGAGCTATGGACGCTGGAGGAATAATGTCACTGCCCTAAGGAGTCAGCAGCATTCTGAGCTTCGTGACCATGTGAGCACATGAAAAAAGATTTTAAAACGTATTTCCATTGACATTTATTAAAAAATGTATGCAGCAAATATAAGAGCAATGGGACGACTATGTTATTGGGTGTTTTTTAAATTGCGTTTTGTTTTTTGCTTGTTCGGGTAGGGGGTCACATCAAAATTTTGCTATGGGACCCTGTAATTTCTAGTTAGGTCCTTGATGATGAAACAAGTCAAGGTATGTAATGAAAGCAGGAAGGTTTTGTTTGAAAAGGTAATTAGTATCCTGGTGGGGGGTGGGGGCAGGGAAGATATTAAACTGCAGCTTTAAACACTGAATTTAAGTTAACTATTTAAACAAATAATATATATATCATATGACATACACAGACATGATACAGACAGGACAGAAAGTGCTTACCTTCCTCTTAACAAATTTATCCCAATAATTATTAGGGAAAGACCTACAAACAGAATAATAAAATGTCACATTATTCAAATCACCCGCAGCATTATAATAAGCATAAAATAGATTCACGTGTTCTGCATTGCATGACAAAAGAAGAGCCATCGCTTCAGTCTACAGCTAATGAGGGACTGAGGGATTAGGTTTGGTGTCTTTTTCTCCTATGCTAACTGCTTGCAGTATTTTCTATACAAACTCTTAAAGTAATCTTCATCATCACAAAAAGCTAAAAAAAAGAATATAGTGAGGGGAATGTATCAAAACTGGAGCAGACAAAATCTGGAGCAGCTGTGCATGGCAACCAATCAGCATCCACCTTTCATTTTCAAATCTTAACATAACAAACTGAAGAGAGATGCTGATTGGTTGCCATAGGCAATTTCTCCAGATTTCGTCTGCTCCAGTTTCGATAACTCCCCCCCCAGTAGGTCTTGTGGTAACAGGACTAATCATGGAACAATTTGCATGCATTCCAAAGATGGGACAAGTTAAAGATGCAGCCAAGGCAAATGTTGTAAAGAGTGCTCCCCTATATCGTGTGTGCTCTCCTAATTAGGTTAAAAGCAAACAAAATAATAGACATAAATGAATAGAATGTAGTAGCATTTCCGATAAGTGCAATGGAAAATAATAGTGCAATAGTGAAGTGACAGAAAAGTAAGAGCTTCTAGTTGTCATCAGTCTCTGATTTCTACTTCTTGGGGCCTGCAGTTACATCTCAGTTTCAGCTTGAAATGCTTAAGATATGATAAGTATACGTCATGTATTTTCTTTAAGCAAGAACCAAATAAATGTTAAGCTGCTGTATTGTCCCATATTTACCACACTAATTCCTAAGTCCAGACCCTCCCCTGGTGGCAAGACATAGAGGGCTATTCAAAGGATCTAGCCGTAGCTACGGCTGATCCTTCAGTAGAACCGAAGGGCTGCTGTACGGGCTATTCACTATAGCCCTTACAGATCCCAAAGTTGGCCGAGTGGCTCGGTCGAGCCGAAGGCATATGCTTCGGCTCGACTGAGTCCAGGTGAAAGCCGAAACGGGCCGAAAGCCTGCTACTGACAGCTGGGCGGAGCCAGCCGTCATCTCATGCTGGCTGGCTCCAGCTGTTGGAGACCTCGGAAATGCAATAGTTACTAACAGCACTTGAGATTGATTTCCTGGAACTGAACGACAGAGCCATAGTGCAGACACAACAGAACAAGGAAATCTAATATGTTGCAATTAAACTGAATGAACAATGCCACACATACAATTCCATTTTACTGGCAAATGCCAATGACACAGCAGGCTAGGTAACTCCCGGCATTGCCAGTTATCACCGGCAACTTGCAATGAGAGATCAGCGTCCTCTGGTTACCAGGTAACCAGGGGACGCTGAACTGTCATTACAATGAGAGTTTAGCGGAGCCGGCTTTGATATCACCGCCGGCTCTGCTAAGCTCTCATTGTAATGACAGCTAGTCCTGGCCAATAGAAAACAGTTGGGCGGAGCTAGCTGTAACTGCTAGCTCTGCCCAATCGGTTTCTATTTTTTTTCTACTTTTTTTTTCTATTCTGCTCGGTACCACACAAGTACCGAGCAGAATAGCCGCCCCGAGTGCCGCTCAGCGGCATTCGGCTATTCACTCACTTCTGTTCCGCCCCTATGAGAATAGGCCGAACAGCAGCGAAATAGCCTGCCGGAGGTTCGGCTCAGCCGATCCAAATGTTAAACTCCTTCTGCACTTCGGGTCGGCCAAACATGCTGAGCATGTTCAGCCGACCCGAACCCAGCAGCAACAAGTCAATGTACGGTTGAAATCAGCCGTACAAGCCTGAAGTGAATAGCCGAACAGCGTTCGGCTCACTTCACTTCGGGTCGGTTATTCACAGGGCTGCCTTCAGCAGCTTTGTGAATCACCCTCATAAACTCACTATCTGATTAAGCTCTGATTTGCAATATACCAATTCTAGCAGCATGAAGCTATGTACCAATTCACTGCCCAAGGAGTATGCAGCACCTGAGTCAGAGTAGGGCTTCTTTTTAATTTATTTATTTTTACAGAAAACAGAGAAAACTGAACACATCAGAACAGTGTTCAGGGATAGAAAACCAACAGTTATCCCCAACTTTAACATACAGACACAATGTCCATTACAGTATAGCATAAGTACCACAAGGTGACTCACAATAAAAGATACTCATCATAGCTAGGGTCCAATGTTCAAAGGAAACAGGAGACCTTGATATATAATATAAAACTCCGAACAATAAAGTGATTACAACTGCAAGGGACTGCTTTTTTCTAAGACTTTGCATGCTGGTACTTTGCTTCATGGCAAAGTCCTTTTAAGGATATTATTAACCAAAGAATATATCTGCAGATTTAACCAGATTACAGTAAAGCCTCGCAAAGATGTCCAATTTAAATTGAACATATAATTAAAAAATTAATAAGCAGCCGCTAGTTTCAGTAAAAACCATATGTCAGACTGTAGATCCTAAGAGATAGGCAGCTAAAGTCATGTGCAGATATAGACCTTTCCGTGCTTCCTTCTACCTCCCAAGTACCCTTACTGGTCAGGGAGATCAACCCATCATATAAAAGGACCAGTAACGAGGCTTAGCAGGGAGGAGAGTGTGGGTCTAAACTAGAATTTTACAGGGAAAAGGAAGATCTGTATGTCATTTTAGCAGCCTGTATGTCTGAATCTGCTGAAGATTGTCTCCTCTTTAGGTATCAAGGTCTTGAATTTCCTCTTACCTTGGATGGACTTTCATTTTCTCTCATTCCCATATTACCACTTAAACTATTGTTTTGGTGTACAAAAACAGGCCTTTTGTCTGTAAAATCTATTTCATGAACTATATCACATGACACAGGTAGTTCATTCTGGAACCAATGGATTATGCAGCTACCTTCAGATGGTGAATCAAAGGTAAGGGCAGCCTTGTATAACCCCTCCCACTACCAACCTGCCTCAGTTTTGTAGCGAGCAGTACCAGAGTGCATAATAGAAAACAGAGGGGAGGGTTTCTGTGTTCTGTGATAAACTCCAGGAAATGGATTTTACAGGTGAGACAAAAATCCTATTTTCTTGATCTGGCATCACAAGACACGGAGTGATTTTTGAGACGAATGAGATGTCTAAAAGCAGTCCAAGCAGTAGGCAACACAGCAATAATGCCTAACAGGCCAGATAAATATATAAACCCCAACAAGGAACTATAACAGAAGTGGCCCACAATTCAGATGGTCCCCTGGCGAACTTAGTGACCAAAATGGCTTCTGCTGATGCCTGAAGGTCCACCTGGTAGAACTTGACAAAAGTGTAAACTGAGGACTGGGTGGCAGCCTGGCAGATTTGGGATACCGAAGCCTGATACTGAAACTCCCAAGAAGTGTTAGGCACTTCATTAGAGTTTGCCTTGACTGGAAAGGGGGATCTTTCTTTACCCTTCAGTTCATAGGCCTGAGCGATAGTTTGCCAAATCCATCTAGTGATAGTGGAACAAGAAGCCAGTTGCCCCCTGTGGGGGACCCTTAGGAATTCTGAAGAGGGAGTCAGACTTGCGAATTAAAGTTGGAAGACCTTTGGCAAAGTCAATACCAATGGCTCTAAATGCAAACAAGTATAAACTGCACATACAAGGACAAAAACAGTGTCCTTGGGCTTAGGAGAGATGTCTGGAGTCAGGTCCTCTTCCTGGACTGAGTCCACAGAAAGGTACAAGCCCATTCTTCTTCATAAGTGAGTGCAAAGGCAGACAGAGGGAGATCAGAAGGGAGACACAGAGGGAAGGTGAGGGGGCCCACATATGAACCATGTAGTCTGGTTTCAAAGAGGTCAGATATTTTCCCTTATAAAGTCAGCAATTACTAAAACTCCTCTCTAGATAGAAGTAGAGGAGGCACCTTGAGGGTATAGAGGAGGTTCCTGAGGCAGAAAGCAGTGGGGAGAAGGAGCAGAGCATAGAAATGGCAGAAAGAGTGACACCAGAGGCTATAGAATATTTAACAGAACCATTGTCAGGCTGTGCAGCCATAGAGCCTATGGCCCATACATCCCTGCATCTATGATCTGCCATGTGCTGGGGGTAGGCTCCAAAGGTAGTCACAAAGTGCGGAGGTCGAAGGATGCCCTGTGTCCACAAACAGGCAGGCAGAATGGTGACCCAATGCGTAGAGTGTGTGGTGGTGCAGAGTACCCCCCGTGCTGTGTCTGTGCAGAGTTGCAGCAACAGAAGCACAGTACGGTACCCTGAGGGAGGCTACACAGGTGCAGAAATGGCTCCTAGGCCATAAAGGAGACAGAAAAAGGCACCAAATTTGCAGACCCAACTGCCTAATACAGTGCCCCATATTAACCTCCCAGAGATCAGTGCAAAATGCACTGGGCACATTGCTGGGGGGAGCCATTTAAATGGACATCATAACTGCTTGAACACAGTGCTCCTAATTAAAATATTGTCAACATAAAAACTACCTTAATAAAATCAGAAAATCCTTCTGGATGTGCAATACCAATAAAAATATGAAATATATAAACAACCAAAATAGTGATATACTATTAAGTGCCAAAAAAAGTTGATCTTTTAAAAAAATGAGTGCTGTCCTCTGACCTCTGTACACATGTAGAGATCTGAGAGTGGGAGTGGTTAAGTTGTTTAGCAAAAGATACTTGGAGGGCTGTGTGTTGTCAGCCCACAACAGGACTTAGGAGCCAATTGCAATTCTAATAGATCAACAGGTATTTTTTTGTAAACACTGTTTCACCACAAACAGAATTAATCATAGAGAATTTCAATGATTAAGCCTGTTTGTGGGGATATATGTTAGAGTGGAGCAGACCTTGAGAGGGACTGAACGGTTACTGGTTGGGGTTGTTTTTATTGGAGTTATGGCATCAGAATGCAGCTCTTTGGGACTTACAGTATATAGAGCTGGTATTTCACAGCTGCAGTCTCCGACACTGGCTCTAAGTATTGGGAAAGGTATATTTTACTCTCCCAATACATCTCCTTTAGGATAATGCATTAGGATAGGGCTGCATAAGCCTTTCCAATTTGCCACCTGGAAGTTTAAGGTATTCCAGTCATCCTTTTTTAACTGTGGTTAAGCTTGTCCAACTGAGGACAACAAAATGTGAAGTATAAAAGAATTCAGAATTCATAACATTATAACATATAGGTTATACTTAATAAGACGAATATCAAGTGTTGATACATTTTGGTTTTATTAAAAAGCACTGTTTGCCAGGAGACAATAATGCTGAACTCCAGGAAAACATCTAAATACACAAATAAAAGGGAGCTGTTTTTGCCAAATAATGTGACTTTGTCAGTTCAGCCCGGAGATGTACTTAACCCTGTCACAGCACATCCAGAAGAATGACCCAAATTTGTCTGGTATGGTTAAGTGGTATCAACTCGCTACCCTCAGTCTGCTGACTGGGCAGTGAAGGAGCAGCAGCAGAGTCATAAGCTCATCCCTTTGCTCACTTTTCTCAATCCTATTATCAGCATCCTGTCTTTTTCTCAGAGCAAGGGACAGAAACAGGAACAAGCATGCAGGTCAGAAAAGTCAAAGTGAAGTAATAACATCCAATCTGCCACTTATTTCTAGGATTTTCAGAAGGATGGGTCAGCAATGGCAGCCTCCACTAATTCGGAGTACAGGCTTCTTTAAGACCTACATGGTGCAAGTATATAATTATTTCCCCTTGCCTTAAAAGCAGTACATAGGATGGCCCAAGCTCTCAACTGCCCAGGGTAAAAAAAAGCACTTAAATGAATAAAGAATGAATATGTACAATAAGTGAATACAGTGAGCACAACTAATGAATAAAATATGACTTGGCGATAATGGACCAAAGCAACTGCATTACATCAGTAATCAAAGTGTGGGTTAGTGCAAGAAATAACCCAGTTGTAAAACATGAAACACACTATGTTGACGTACATAGGAAAATTGTAGTTTTCTAAGAATACATACTTAAGGGCTAATTGCTGCTACATTATAAATATTCAAAATTTGTCAGAAAGCTCTTTCTCAGTCATGGGTCCTGCAACTGCAAACCCAAAACACACAGGTAAAAACATCCAAGAATAGCTAAGAACAAAACAGTGGCCTATTCTGAAATTTCCTTCTATGTGCTCTGATTTGACATACATAAGCCAAAATAATTTATTGCATAGCAGAAAGGTAGACATATATAAACCATAGAATGATGATAACACTGTATGCAAGTCAGAATATTAGTGTGTCTTACGGAGTATTGATGACAAGGCGATCCCATTGTCCTTTAATGTCATCATCTGAGGGCTGCTCTGTGATATATAGTCCATCAAACTCTACATTACGAGCAATTTCCTTCTCACGTTTAAATACCACCAGAGGAACCTTTTGGAAAATAATGGAAGAAATGTGTTATTAAACATCTTTCTTTCTGGTATTATCAATTCACATCCTTGTTCAGGATCTGGCGAAAAGTACAATGAATCATTCTATTACAATTGTAATTTTCTAGAAGAATTTGCACAGTGGCGTCCCTTGCTCTTATTGTAATATTACATCAAGTAAAAAGAGTGATAATAAAATAAGTCCCATATCTATTACACACCCAGATTTAATTTACTTTTTATGTTAAATA
Source organism: Nanorana parkeri (assembly GCF_000935625.1). Classification (NCBI taxonomy): domain Eukaryota; kingdom Metazoa; phylum Chordata; class Amphibia; order Anura; family Dicroglossidae; genus Nanorana; species Nanorana parkeri. The sequence continues at coordinate 1,555,216 of NW_017306414.1, read as the reverse complement.
TCTATGAACTTGTTATTCATGTTTGTAAATAAAGAGAAGATAATCATCAACTCTATTTATTGTGCTTGTTGCAGATTATAAGCTTTTGTAGCCATCCATGTCATCTAGGTCTTCCGTTTTAATTTTAGTCACCGCCATTTTATATATAAGATGATAATGAAGACTGCCTCTAGTCAATGTGAGGTTTTTTTTTTCTGTATCATCTGCAGAGAGACCCCTTAACCTCTTTATGGACTAAAGTATTTTGTGTTACTAAAGCTATGGAGTTCAGCCAAATGAGGTGTGGTATACATTTCCATATGAAAAGGTATATCACAAAGATGCAAGTATGCAGCAGGGGGTGAGAGAGATGTGTGTGGCACCACACCCCTACAAAATTATTACACAGACCCACACCCCTACAAGAAGCTTAATCCCAAAATGCGTCAAGACTTTTCCGATACAAGATCAAATGGAAAAGGACTGTACCTATCCTTAACTTTTAAGTACTTGTGGAATTCACAATAAGTGAGTATATATATGTATATATATATATCTTTTTACATTTTGATAATGTTTTAATATGTATAAATAAAAGCTTGTATTATTATTTAAGACATGAATCTGTAGACTTTTTGGCATCTTTAAAGCCCCATTCTTTGGTGTTAGGCTTTGTATGAAAAGGTATAATTTGTGTTGAGCCTAAATACAGGCTATGTTGTTATTCCCATGTTGGAAGTACATAAACTCTGCTTTAGACCTAACCTAATCTGATTTCAAACCTCTTTGTGATAAGCCTGAGTTATCTAACAGTGTGTGTGTGTGTGTTTGTGGGTGTGCAAAATCTAAGGAGTATTATAGCTGATATACACTAGGTTTGTGGTATACATCCAGAGTTTTACTAGAATGTTGTTATGCAGAGTATGAAAAAACGTTAAGTTTTACATAAAAAACATTTATTTGTCCTATGATGAGAGATTGGAAGAATAAGGGTCGCAAAGTATGTCCTCATTGGCAATAGTACAAAGTTAACTATTTTTTATAATGTTTGTGATTAGGAATTAGTCAGATCAAGCTGTACAATGTTGTTTCAGTCAGTGATGTAGATAAAACATTTGTGCCCTGGCGCAAACTGTCATTCAGAGCCCCACGACATATTTTCAGTGTTACCTTTAGACAGTAATATCCAATAACACAGACGAAAGAAATGATGGTGTGAATAACAGCCAGGATACGTAGTGTTGGAGCCATGTAGCCAGTGGATTCTTGTAGAACAAAGTAAACGGCTCCCTCCTCTGCTTCCTCATCTTCCTGATATGGGTTCCATAGGTTTTGTTCATTATCTGTGTCATCGCTGACAGGATCCTCAGTTACCTAAGAACACAGAGAAAACTAATGATACTAAGTAATATTTGACTGAGCACTACCGGAATACGTTTTGAAGTGCTGTAAAAGTAAAGCAAACTGCTTTAAATTTATATGTAACTGCTATATGTTAAGGTTAATGTAGCAATGACATTATTTACATTTTCAGCATCCTAACTGGCTTTAGTTCCTATTAAATTTTCTTTTTCATACTTCATATGACATCGTTTATTTCCTGAGACACCAGTCCACGGCCAGTACCAACTTCAGTATTTGGAAACTACAAAAATGTTCTTTTTTTTTTTCTCTCTGTTTAACCTTTCTACCACATAGACAGGCAGCAAAGCGACATAATGAGCAGCGCATGAGCTGACGGAGAAAGAATAAAGCACAACTGAGCTTCAGTGTGATATTGACGATGAAAGCTTGTCTTGAGAAGAGACACTGAGATGTCTGCCTTTATAGAAGTCTTTTCTCAGTAGAGGACAATAGAATAAGAAATGTGAGAAAAAAGATTCTGTTCTTAAAGCACTTTGACTGAAGACCACTCTACAGCAAAGAGAGAGGGTATCAATATAAAAGGCATTACCTTGTAGAACAATAAAATGAAGTTAATGGCGAATGCAACAAACAGAGCAAGGAATCGTAGATTATAGAAATTTCTTGCCAGATAATTCTGAAAGGAAAGAGAATAAAAAGGATTAAAGGATATAAGACATGTCTTGGATCCATATTTAGCTTTAAAGTATTCTACGTGTTTTTACTGTGCTCTCTTAGGGACAGCAGATTTTTTTTCCCGAGGTCATTTAGTTGGAAGCTAAGTGATTGTAAGTTTTTTTCTGAAAAGTTAAGCTGAAATATTCACTTTGATTAAAAAGATTGTTACCAAGATAGACATAGTTCACTTAAAATCAGATGGCACGTTTTTCAAATGTACATAAAGACTATGAAAATAGGTGGCACAAAGGAGATGACCAATGAGAGGTATAGCACTGCACAATTTAAAAGAATTGTGCATCATGAGTATTTACTTTCCTAACACCTGGCAGATGTTAGGGAATATTAGAAAAACAAATGGAGGGCTACTGACCTAAAAAACTCATCATTCCAACTAAATTCTATTTAAGCAAAAATCAGAAAATCAATCATTCAATCATTCTTCCTAATTGACAGGGCAGAAAATAATTCTAGATTCTAAAAGAGTTTACTGTTTCATGTTATTTTTCCAAGAATTTTTTATAATGTGTATACATGTTTGGAATCGAGTGGCCAACCATTACACAGACACCATATTTTATATGTGTTTTTATTTTTAATAATGGATTGCTCTGTTCTTTTTAGAGTATACATCAGAGTATTCTCTCTGAACATACATACATTTATAAATTTTTATTTAGGTTTTAGCCTTTTAAATATTAACTATACAATTGCCACCGGAAAGATCTTACTAGCGTTTTGGTTTGGTAGATCTCCAATCCTGCCAGAAAATTTGCCATAAATGCTTCAGATTCCTCTTTTTTCTGTCCACGTCTTTTCTTGCTTCTCGTTTCTGCTTTGCTTTCCAAGAATTCAGACTGTTCCTCAGCTTTAGCTTTGTCCTTTTTCTCACCATCTTCCATACTGCAATTGAAAGTGGTTTTTGATAGCAAACAAGTTATACTGCATTAATGACAGACATAGTCACTCCCAACAACCTTGGAATATGTGGTCAGCTTAGCATAGTGAGTCACTAAGGTAAGTAGGGCTGTATTTGTTATCTCTAAATAGGAACTGTTAAGTGCCATTTGGGAAGGTAGTAATCATTTCTATATGCTGAACACAAAGAATATAAACCCATACACAAGGATGGCTATAACATTATTATTTACAGTTAAACCCCAAAAAAGTTGCTAGGTGGTGTTATGTGTTGCTTTTGAATGTTTCCTCTGCCAGTTTTTTTACACTGTCTGCACCACAAAAAAAGAGAACCATGTATGTATGTATGTATATATGTATGCATATTTTAAAGTGGCCCCAAAATCAAATATTAACTTAACATGAACCCGTACTTTGCCCACATGGCAAAAAAGGTAAAAGCCCACGAAAATTAAGTGGCAAAAAAAAACTCAACTGAAGTCAAAAGTTGATGTCAGAAATTAGATGAGCCTTGCATGTTAAGGCTACATGGGGTGGCACATCTCAAGAGGTGTATGGAGAGAACAACTAAGAATCCAGTGCCCGTTATCATGCATTTTAACACTTTTTAAATGCATATCTATTTATTACAAGTATTTATATAGTGCCGATAATTTATGCAGCACTTTACATACTGTACATTCACATCAGTTCCTGCCCTCAAGGAGCTTCTTACAATTTAAGGTCCCTATCTCACATGCATACGTACACAGATACGTACACACACACACACATACTAGGGCTGCCTTAGATAGGAGCCAATTAACCTACCAGCATGTCTTTGAAGTACGGGAGGAAACCATAGTACCTGGAAGAATACCATGCTAGACCAGGGTGAACACGGAAACACTATTCAGATAGTTTCCTGGCTGGGATTGGAACTGGTGACCCCAGTGCTACAAAGCAAAAGTACTAAGCTACCCAATATCAGGGGCCCTGCACCTTGATTTTTTTTTTATGTACTGCAACACAGTGCAAATATTCAGGCCCGGCGCTACCGCAAGTGGGGGGGGGGCGCAAAAATGCACATTGCCTGTGTAGGCAAGAATCCTAGCACAGGCACTGCAAATATTTGAAAGGACAAAAGTATTAAAAATACTATTTGTTTTATGCAAGTGCTTTCTCATGCCCTATAATAGGCTAAAACTCTAGGGTAACTTGGACAATCATCAATAACTGAGTATATGCAGCTTACTTCTACAAATGGTTTTCAGCACTACTGTATTGTTAAACAAGAGAGGCAGACTTTTCAGAGAACTTACTCGGCCTTCTCAGATTCAGCTTTAGAGTTGTCTTCATGTTCTTTAGCAATTTCTTTAGCTATTTCTGCTTCCTGCAATGACAAAGTAAAAATCTTAATGTAGGAAAATTTAGGTTATTTTATGACCACAAAAAGAAATACATTAACATGGTTATCGGTGCATGTTCAAGATCCTTACTTAGGTCCTGCAGACTAAAGCAGTTTTGCAGCAAAATTAATTATTTGAAACAAGATTTTAATAGTGATAACAGAAACCCTTTTCACTGTTCTTCCCTCCAGGAGTTTCTGGAGAAGCAGGTTTCTGAATAGTCCACAAAAATTGCCACACAAACCAAGATGGCTGCCACATCATGTGACCTTTGACCTTTATATTGCAATAAGCTCTGCTGAGCATAGGGCTCTACCATTGTGCAAAGTTTCAGGAGTTTTTGACTAACATTACACTTATTACAGGCGTTTGAAAAAAGTGGCGGAATAATAATAATGATAATAATAATTAAAAAATAATAACAATTATAATAAATATAGCTGCAAGCAGCAATAAAGGTGGCCAAGCATTAAAGCCTGGTTATAGCACATGAAAAGATATTGTAGGAAGAGAGATAAATAGCAGGACAGGGTTTGATGAATTATAATTTTTTCCAAATTCAAAATTGGTGACATTTGGAACCCATATTGTATTTGGCAGTTATGATTTTGAGTTATCCTATGTTTACCAAGTTTAACATACTGCAATAGTGATATAAATGCACGTGCATGCAATTTGCAGCAATTTAAAAAGTGATTGGCTTGTGGCGGCCATATTGATTTTGGGATCAGACATGTTTTTACAACCGTTGTACAAGATCCTTGCTTACTTTGGTCCTGCAGACTAAATCAGTTTTGCAGCTAAATTAATTATTTGAAACAAGATTTTTTAGTAATAACAAATACCCTTTTCACTTTTCTTCCCTCCAGTACTTTCATTTACGCTTTTACTTAATGATAATGTCTATTCTTAGAATTGTGTAAAGCTCGACACAGTAAAATTTGATACCGGAGTAATGGTGTCAAGACAGCCAGTTACACCAGGACACATGCAAAATATGTTGCCTAGTAATAATGCCTGTAACCAACTGAAAGATGTTGTAAAGTCTGAAATATGTCATTCTGTATAATCCCTCAACATCATGCTGCAGATTGTCCCAAGCTCTCATCTATCCTGGCAATCATCCTTTCAGTTTTCCTGACAATGATACCTGGATCTCCAGGACATCCAGCCAAATACACTGTAGGCTTCATTCACTTGCACGGTAAAAAGAAAGAATATGTTCTGTACTGTGTAACAACTTTTGACTCAACTACAAGAAATTGTAGAACGCTAAAGGTGTGCACCCTTTTCAGCTGGATCCAGTAATTTACAAACAGACCTGCAATAATAGGGAAGATATCTTTTCCTCTGTAGCTCTGGCACACCTCTGCTTATAGACAGCACTAAAGGGTCCAGCTTTGAAATCACCAGGCACTTTTCACAATGTATAGACATTCTAACTTGCTTTAAGAATATAGCTGACCATAGGTAGGCAACAACAAACAATGGCTCGTGGACATCTGTCATTTTTCCTACATATCACACAAAGAAAGGATGGTTTCCTTACTGATGATAAATGGAAACATCTCTATGTGGTGACACATACTTTTTCATGCTGGAGCATAGTAAAAATCAGCCCTTTGATTTGGATTCATATTACAAAAAGCACCTCAATCTCCCAATGTACATATACAGTACAACACAAAAATGTGTTAAAAAATAAATAAAAAATGCATTATGAGACCAAAAATGCTTCAGAGTTCTAAAGAATATGTATCCCATTCACATCAGAACCCTACTTCCTAAAGTGCTTTGAGTTTCAATATTTCTATAGAATTCGCACAGAAAATTTCCCAGCTTTTTGGGAGGAATCATCAGCTTTTGAAGAAAACCTACTTCAGAAGATCACACAAACACAATACAGTTAGTGCACCTAGTGTGAAATACTGTAAACCCAGAACTCATACAATGCACTTAGCTTTATGCTGTCTACAAGTTTTACTCTAACATATTAAATTACAACAGCTTGTAATACTGTACATGTGAAATAGCACCAGTGAGGATGGTCTGAAAATGTTCTTATACAATACCTATTTAAAACTAGAAAAAAGGATATATTTTTCCACTGCCTTTAAGAATGGCTCCTCAACTTCAGAAGTAATAGATTTCCAGGTGTTCTGCCTCTTCTACCACAGCAGCAGATTCTTAATCTGCCTAACAGTGGCTTCAGTAGCCCATTGAAAGCTAACGTTGTGTCGGATTCACTAAACAGTGCCGTGGAGCCTCATCAATATGCCGGTGTTACTCTTTTAGTCATCAACAGCAGGAAGAATGCTGAACCAGACGGGTAGGTCTGCTAGGAACTAGGTAAGTGTCCTCCTTATTCCCTGGGTTTGAAAATCTATCAATCACTTAGACTTGTGTTCTGTTACTTTGCAGATTGTTTTCTCTTTCTCCCTCTACCTTGCCCATCTGCTTCCTCAATTCAACTTTCTTCTTCCTCTTTCTGACTAGCACCAGGGTTCCCTGAGACCTTGAAACTTGTCTTAAGGGTTCCTCAAGCAAAACAAGGTTGAGAAAGACTGGTATAATGTTTAACCAAATGCTTGTTTTCATTTTCTGAACAACCCTAGAAAAAAATGTGACTTAAATAATTGGTTGCTGTGAGCGATAAATTCAGGTTGTTTCTCTCATTTTTATATCGAACATTAATTGTATTTTCAATTATCTGCACATTTCATGCATATTTAAGTCTGGCAAAATTATATTTAGAGTCTGCTTATGTTTGTGTGAATTAAAAAAGGAAATTTCAGGCAAATATTACATAAAAACTGTAATCTAATTTATGTATTTTTAAGAGCAGTTAGTACAAATACATAAAATGTGTCTTATAATAGCTCCCTGCACAGAAGTACTCACACAATGGAACTGCTTTGTGTGGTTCTGACAGTCTACCATAGACCACTCAGAACATGCCTACTAATAAAGAAAGGGGTGACCTCCTCATCGTGCTATTGCTTCTCACTGCGTACCTAGCGGGTTGGGGGAGGACAGATGACTAAGGAAGCAGAGGTACCCGTCAGGTTGTTATTTACTATTGCCATAATTTTCAAGGGGTAAAGGGTGTTGAACTAAACATATGGAGGTTACATGCTGGTATAATAGTAAACCCGACAGACATGTGGGACATATAACGGATATCTTGAGATTATGAATTTTGCCTGGAGTACTCCTTTACTGTAAAGAATTCTGTTAAAATGTCGGTGATATTTGTGGCAAACTAGTGAAATATCTGTGCTTTTGATAGAAGTATGAATGGATACAAGTAGCTGAAAGTGTCTTTCTACCTATAACCCAAGGACAAAAATGGATTTGTGTAAAAATGCTATTAATCTAGATAAAGTGTCTGGGGATGGATGGATCAGAGATTTTTTTTTTAACATAAAGGCTATGTACAATCTATGTATTTTAATTTAAAAAAAGTAATATTGGAAGAAGGTGTTTCCACAGAGAATATAACTTCAGATAAGAATATATATTCCTTAACACAGTAACATCCTGTAGGACGGCAATAACCCTCAGGTTAATCACTTAATTTAATATATAATTAGATGCATGAGGTATTGCTGAAAAATACATTGTCTTCAGGGTAGAAGCCATAATTTCACATGAGTAGCAAAGTATAATCAACAGTTATGACGGTTATTTTAAAGGCAGTGAGATATAATTTAGGAAAGGTTTTATATTTTATTGCTAGTGGTCTCTACTTTGAAATATTAAACTCACTGCCTGAACCCTATTCTAGATACCCTGAGGCTATATTATACTTGGTGATATTCTGGGCAGCTGGTTACGCACATGTATAATGTCAAGACTTTTTTTACATTCCAGAAACTCATACTAACTGACTGCCACTGGTGAATATTACATCTGGTGAAGTCAAAATTCTAAGCTTTGTACTGTACTTTTAAAAAAAACAAAAAACAAATACTGTTTTTTAAAATTAGAATGAACGTCCACATGAACAGCTAAATAATATACAAAATACATGATTATTACTTAAAAAGAAAGCTCAATTAACTAAGTTATAACGCTAAGGGCTTGTTGAAGTCAATGGCACCGCAGCCACGCACCCCTGCCCACAGTGCGATCGGACGCGTGACAAAACATTGCCTCGGTTCCGGTCCACTGCAAATGCAAAAAATGCTGTATGTGGTGTCATTGACTTCAATGGACCGCCACGTCCCCTCCAGCCCCAGAATGAAGGGGGAAGTTTTGTGAGCGATTGCGGTGCGTTCCAGCAACTACCATTCTGGAACGCACCACAATTGGTGTGAACAAGCCCTTTATATATAACAATCCGTATCTTAAGCAATGAGAGCTGAAAACAGCATAAAGTAGATATCATATAGATTAAAATGAAGATTATAAAGGCAAATAATACATGTATTACAGCATCATTACAGCACATTTAGTAATATGCAATTACTGAAATGCAAAGCAACCAATTAACAATTATCTTCCAAGGTACCCAGGTATTTAAACACATTCCTCAAACTATAGTGTCCAACATACCTGGAAAAGTACTTAATTTCCTATAGCAACAATTTCAGACTATTTAGGTAAAAGCAACATCTGTAGTATAAATGACTGCAACATTGAAGGTTAGAAAAACAAAGTTCAACAAAAAGTCATCTATCTGCATTGGAAATATCCATATAGATCTCCAAGGTTTTCCGTAGTTCATGAATAATAAAGCCAGACCTTATTTCAAATCCTGTGCACCTGTAAGATATATTCTAGTAAACTGGTGTCTTTCATGGCTGCAAGTATTTAAACATGTGCATAATTTCCTAATCGTAAGTGATTACGTGATGTGTATAAGCACTCAATATGGCCAGAAAGGTCTGTGGATATGTTCACCCAAAGATGGCCAGCCATAGATGTCCTAGTTAAGTAAATGATCTGCCATGTATAATAAAAATTTACTATAACATTAAGTTGCAGATACAAAAGGTAGCTACCAGATAAGCTGCAGGTTAATACGTTGTTTGTAGAATTACCATTTTTGCTGATGATACAAAACTTATGTAGAAATACTGATTATCAGCAGGACAGTGACATATTAGAAAAGGAACTTAACAGAATGCCATCATAGACAGGTAAATGGCAAATTAAACAATGTGGAATTGCACTGCCCCTATACATTGTCCCCTTCCTTCCTAAAATCTGTATATTATTGTTCCTTTGGCGCGGGGGGGGGGGGGGGGGGGAGTCAAGGAAGATTCAGCAGAACAGCAGAAATTGAACTTGAAGGACATGAGTCATTTCTCACCGTTTAACTATGCAACTTTAGATGGTAAAGACAGGTCTGGATAAATGTTGACACTTGACTGAAAGTGTGACGGAAAATGGTTAGTGGATACCACAGCCAAAATGAGTTGTGGAAATTACTGAAGAATGTGAAATGGCAGTAAGGGTTTGTAAACCAGACTGAATATGCCATGGCAACAGGAACCATAGAAAGAACAAAATGTCAAGGACAAAAACTGATATAAAGACAATAAGCAAACAAGGAGAAAGATGTAGATGAACAGACAAACTCAAGAAGCTTTTGATCGAAATTCTGATTATAATAGTATGTGTAACATGAAATGCCCAGGAGTGAATGTGGTATGCACCATTCACCAACCAGGACAATGTCAATTGGACTGCTATCTGTAATGCGGATCAATAAATCTCTGGCGATGCATGCAGTTTGAAAGTAACAGCTAATTACATCCAGCACATTCTAATTAGATCCCTTGGTTGTTAAGGTGCCCATACACCTTACGATTATCGGACGAAAATTTTCGTCCAATGATCGAACTGTCGTACGATTTTCATACGACGGCCCCGCCTTCCCCCGATTATCGCAAGGTCCAATTAGCGGTAGTTAAAAAAAACACCTGGACGACTTGCGGTAATTGACCGCAATTGTTTTCGTTTGCACATGCGCAGTGTTAATCATACGACTTTTGACGGACGGAAACGCCACCAACCATGCGAACATCGTATGATCTAGCAAAGTTTTCAAACATGCTTGACCGTCAAAAGTCGTACGATTGTACAGTACTATCGGTCGGGCACTCTATTCACACATTACGATTGTCGTACGAAAAGTCGATCGCATACGATTGTCGTACGATAATCGTAAGGTGTATGGGCACCTTTAGACTAGTCTGCAATATATTCCTGCATATGAGAATAATAGTGAAATTAGTGTCGCTTTTTATATAAAGAAAGATTATAATTCAAATTTCGAAAGGGCTGGTGCAAGTGTGACATTATATTGTGTTTAATATCTAAGCTATGCATATAACCAATCTAGCCTATCAATTAGGGTTCAAAATTGTGATCCAATTTTACACACAAGTTAATGATCCATATATACAGCATCACTTACCATCAACAATTGTTTAACATTTTTTAGAAAAACATCTACATGCCTGCGAAATAATACAAACAATAAAAATGATTCACTCTGTGAAGTGACCAATATGTTGGTAAATGTCTGGTGGTCTGTGCAGTATGAACCAGCCACACCAGCACCACTAATGCAGTGCAAGACATGAGGCTGGCATAAGCAAAGCCATATTACCCAGTACACAGCCTAGCCAATGTTCAATGAGTCTAGACTGCTAGACAAAATACTTTATCCACTGTCCCTGTTTCTGAGTTATGCAATCTGTGGGTCTAAACAACTAGTGGGGGCCAACAGAGACTGTTTGCGCACCCTCAGATTGTTAGAAATTACATTCTTTTAAAAAAGGTACACCACAGCTACAAGCCAGCTACAACATCCTCATTGTAATTACAAGTCCTACAGAACTAAAGCCTTTTCTTTGTAATAGCATTGTGTCAAAATATTAACATTACATATTTACACAGTTAAATGGTATACATCATTGTGCCTTTATTATAGCACTCTGACTGCCAAGAGAGTGACTGCATTTAATTTCAGGTTTAGTAAGCACCAATAATTGTCTGTCTCTGAATAAATTCATCATTTGATAGACATGCATACAAGAAGGAAAGAAAGGCTGGGTTGTTTGCTGCTTTAATCAAAATGTGTGATAAACGTTGGTTAATGACTAGGGAGATTAGATATGTAGATCTTCTTTCCTACCCCGTACACACCAATACCTCTTTACACAACTGGCAACTTGCCTCTTTCCAGACAGAATACCGAGCTTTGACTTCTCCTTAAACCTATAACTCCATTTGTAAATTCTCATTGAGTGGAAGTTATGTTTAGACCATACACATATATCTATGCTTTTTGCAAATTATATATTTTTAAAGAGGAACTTTAGGGAAAAAAAATAAAAAAATGGTTACCAGGCATGTTTTTTTATTGCAGAAGAAACCTACTATGTCTCTTCTGCAATAAAGGACTCCACCAGGTCGTCATCTTATTGACTATGTACACTGAGCTGCCTATACACTGAGTATGCCAGGATACATAAACTCCCACACAAGGCATCTGATGAGTAAAGCTATGCTTTAATTAACAGCTGTATTGATTATTTTGCAACTGTTAACCACAAACCTCAAACATGCATTATAGTGAAGTTATTTCACCAATTTCTTGAGTTGTTCCTTGAGTACAGTCATTGGAGTTGATTAATCCAAGGAGTATAGCCTGTTCACTTAGCAAAGTGAATTTTTCCTTAGTTAATGAGGTGAAGCTGTGATTTGGATTTCCATTAACTCTTTAGGGAAAACAAAGAGGTAAACTGTACAGAACAAAAACCTGATTAACCAAATCACTTTAGTGCAGGGAGTTCATTTATCCCGGCATATAGTGTGGAAATGTATTTATCCTGGCATATGCTGAAACTGTACACTGAAATACATATATGCAGCTCAGTGTACATTGTCAATAAGACAGTGACCAGGCAGGTGGAATTCTTTATTATAGAAGAGACAGTATGTCTCTTCTGCAATAAAAAGCATGTCTGGAAACCATTTTAGCGCTTTTATTTGTAGTGGTTAGCGCTTCTGCCTTGCAGCAATGGGGTCCCTGGTTTAAATCCTGGCCAGGCCACTATCAGCAAGGAGTTTGCATGTTCTCCCTGTGCTTGAGTGGGTTTCCTGCCAGACTCCAAAGACATGCTGATAGTTTAACTGTCTCCTGTCTAAATTTGCCCATGTGAGATAGGGACCTTAGATTGTAAGCTCCTTGAGGGCAGGGACCTATGTGACTGTGCACTGATGTAAAGTGCTTTGTAAAATTGCCGGTGCTATAAAAATACCAATAATAATAAATTAATAGAAAAAATTTAACTTCCTGTCAAGGATGCAACCTTGGCACTCACAAGCCTGTGACTGTCAGTCTTGCAATGCCTTAGGAGACTTGTAGTACCACAACAGCTGAAGTTGCCTACCCCGGTATAGGGCATTTTGACTCTTTACCACATTAAGCCATTCTAGTACGGAGACCTTTACCACTGTAACTGTAAATTAAGCAGTCCAAAGATATGAGGTGACAGGGAAACTGAAGTCTATGAGGGCATGCATATGTTTGCCAGACAACATAGATCTGGTTGGTTAGAAATGCTGCAATTAGGGATGTCCCTATACCGATTCTAGCATCAGAGTCGGGCCCGATACAGGGCATTTTTACAAGTACTTGTCAAAATGCCCCGATACATAGCGCCAAAGCTTGCACTATAATTTTTTTTTAAAAACTTACTGGGAGAGCAGCGGCGAGTCGGCCCTGGTCAGGTGGGAGGAGCTCTCTGTCGGCGCTGGTCCTGTTCTGTCGACACTGAGAACTCATCGACCGCGCGTACCTCTGACGTCGCATCCGGGTACTGCCAGTAGGTCAGCTTCACATAAGGACCTTCCGCGCATGCGTTGCCACTCGCTGAGCCTTACACCCCCACACTCCGCCTGCGTCCCTTTCTCACGGTCGTTAGCTTCTCCAACTACACACAGCTCCTGTCCAGTTCAACTACCATGCACTGCACTTGCGTGCCCTTCTTGTTGAGGAGTTTGTGATTTTTATTTATTTATGTTTTTATTTATTTTAATAGTTGAAATGGACAGCGCAAACGCAGTGTATAGTTCGCGAACTCGACGAGAAGGGCACTTATGTGTAGCTGACCTACTGGCAGTACCCGGATGCGACGTCAGAGGTTCGCAAGGTCGATGAGTTCTCAGTGTCGACAGAACACCGGCGACTGCCCAGAGGACCTGTGGGCAGTAGCAGGCCAGCTAAATTAGGACCCCCACCTGGAGCTCCTCCTACCAGATCAGCGCCGACTCGCCGCTGCTCTCCCGCACAGCGCGACCTCACCAGCGAGGCAACTAACAGTGAGTGAGGGCCTGGGGTCCCTCATAAGAACGATTTATTGTATTAGCAGAGGAAAATAGTAAATTATTGTCTGCAGTGTGTACTCTACCACATATAGAGTACACACTGCAGCAATAGATTTGCTATTATCCCCTGTTAATATGAATGGATTAAATGATCCATAGTACATAATGGTACATAACATGTAATTGTACTACGGATCATTTAACCCATTCATGTTAGTCGAGGAAAATTGTAAATCTATTGCTGCAGTGTGTACCGTATATGTAGTACATATATACAGCACACACCTCCACTACAGCAATAGAGTTACAATTCTCCCCTGCTAACATGAATAGGTTAAATCATGATCCATAGTACATAACATGTAGTTGTATTATGGATCATTTAACCTATTCATGTTAGCAGGGGATAATTGTAACTCTATTACTGCAGTGTACTGGAAGTGTGTACCAGGTTAAATGATCCATAGTCCATACTTCCAGTACACTGCAGTAATATAGTAAAATTTCTCCCCTGCTAACATGCATGCAAATACAAATGTTTTATTGTTCTAAAACAGTCTTAAATTAAAGTTATTCATAATCATAAAGAAATTGGCCTAAAATCATTAGTCTGCATGTTTTTTTTTTTAAATGTCACGTGTCCCTTTAAGAAAAAGTATCAGTAATTGATATCGGCAAGTACATGAGGGGAGGTACTTGAGCTTGTACTTGGTCTTGAAAAAGTGGTAGCGGGACATCCCTAGCTGCAATCGATCCCACCAAAGTGGCAACTGATCCCCCCAAAGATAAGCATTGCTGTCATGCACAACTCCTTCCCCTGCTCTATGCACTGGCAAAGTTTCTAAGTTGACAGACCAAATGTGGAAAGTTTATGGAGTGCTTAGTAGTTGTCCAAAAGACCATTTGTAGCTATCTAAATATGGTTAGAGTCAGGGGAGAGAGGTCCACATGGAGTTGCAAGTAGGGAATGCCAGGAAAAGGAAGACTAATTATCAATACAATAATAAAAATGTTTTACAAAACTGGGGAAGAGGGCTCTTTTTGAGTGATTATATGAAAGCATATCCTTCAAATATTAATAGGGGTTGGGTAGATCTGTAATTAGTGTAGAAATTTGGAAATTGGAAACCTTTGGGCATGGAGGCAAACACAACTCACTAGTACAGCAGGACAGATTTCTGTTGACTAAAGAAAGTGTATCACGCAAAGTGTGCATTGGTGCCTCATGGATTGGTGGTCATGGTTAAAGGTGGTGTTCCTAAATGACATTATTTATTGTAACACAGCTTTGTGGCTCTCGGCATTTGGTCACAACATCTCAGGGCTTGTTCACACCACATGCGTGCATTAATAGCTCGGTTTTGTGCGATTAACGCACACTACTGTGCAACACACCTACCATGCTCTAATAGTGCAGGAGATTGCATTACATTGACATCTGAATGCCATCCCAAACATTCCTCCCGCCCACAATGCGCTTGAGTGTGCCACAATGCTAAGCGAGGTACCACAATACTGTGTGTTGTGGTGCAGTGTGGTTGCAAAAAATCATGCATGCACTATTTTTTTTCAGCAGCACCACAACGCACGGCATCATGGTACCACGCATTGTGGTAGGAGGTACATTTGGGCTGCCAAGCCCTCTGAGCAGCTACAAAGGTAATACTGAAATACTTCTCTCTTTCAGATGTTATGACTGCAAGCCTAAACAAGGTGCAAGCAGCTATATAGTGTCCAGCATGTCTCATTCAGGCCCTGCCCTGATCGATGTTTGAATGGTAAAATACATTTACTCAGTGCTACCAGCCCAACATATGCTCCCCTACTCAGCCCAGTAGAAAGGACCTTTAAAGATATATTTAAAATATACTGATGAACATAATCCAGGCAATTAATATTGCAAAGCAAATTAAATTCTAGGTTGGCTGGTCGAAGTTACATGCTCAATGCTCTATGAGTGTTATGCCACATTTTGCGCTTTACATTTCTGTGCCACCACAATCCTGACTTAAAAGTTCTTGTTCTACAGAGAAGATAAGGTATGGTAGTGCCAGAGAGTGACACTGACAAGCCCATACAGTTCAGCTTTGTATAAATTAGCAAATGTGTTATTATCAACAAGGTAATATTGACAGTGGTTGCAGGTTGCTTATTATCATCCTTTTTTGCACGTGGAATGTTTTAGGTTTCAAGATATTTAATTTTAAGTGCATACGTACTATGAAAAAGGTGTTACATTAGAAAGATTATTATAACAAAAGTGGGCAGAGGATGTCACATGTGACATGGAATATCACTATAAAGTTCACTGCAAAGAAAAGAACCTGTATGTATTGAGGTGGAACATGCTCTGAAAAGCTAAATTCAATACTGTGGGCAGAGTCCCCCAGGACCGAAGACAGAAGTTGCTGGCTGAATGCTCCCTGCAGTAGGTTATCCCTTTTTTTGGTGTTTGGCAGTGGCCTGCTCCTTCATCTGTCAAAGACCAGAAGATTTAATGGTGTTACGTACTCCTGTTTTCTGCTTCTCAAGTTGCTCCTCTCCTGTGATCCTTTCTGGTTTTCCCTGCACTCCAGGCCTCTTTCTTTCCTGTGTCCTGACATGATTTTACCTTCCCTATTTATATGTTCAGGTGAGCAGAGCACATACATGGGCATGTCCAGGTGTATGCCTCCTGATTTCTCCATAATCCTTTACAAGAACAGCAGAATGCATATTTTAGTGATCCACTCTAATGCTTAAACTGCTGTTGAATAAGTGTGTCTGGGTGATCTTGTTTTTCTGTAATAATTTTCTTATTTCTTGTTGCCCTCTTTATCCTGTCCCCAGAGTGTTCCTAGTAACTCATTGCCAAGTTCCTATCTCTGTATTCTTGACTTATTTGACTACTGGTTCCTGTCTGTTCTTAGTCTGCCTAGACCCTGTTACTATCCTATGCCTAATGTCCATTCTGACTTCTACCCTTTTCCTAATAAACTCCCTGGACCTGATCTCTTGCTTGACATGAGCTTGCTAGTACTCTGCCTGCCCTGGCTATGTATTAGTGCAGCTCCACATTCTGCTTTTAAAGCTTGACCCTTGCAGGCATGGCACCCTATTATGTGAGCCTCCCCTTAAAGTAAATATGTCAGAAACCCAGAAAAATGTATGAAACACATATATTACTAGTGGTTAGCTTCAGTTAAAACAACAATTCTTAATTATCATTGGATATTCAGTACATATCTTAATTTATATGCAAAGCTTGGTCTTGCTTATTTCTGCTAGTGAATGAGACTTCCCTATAATACTAAAGGACCAGCAGAGAAGCTTGGGGGTTGGGGAGGGGCTATCTAAAGGCAAGAACAAAGATGTAATATATTGTAGCTCACCAGTCCATACATCTTCTGTCCTAGGGTGACAACCAGGTGTGGACCAACCACTGATGCGGCTGCACCAGGGCCCGACGCTGGAGGAGGCCCACTGAAATCTGGTCCTGGGCCACCCATTGGAGGAGGTAATCCGGCTCTTTACATTTTTAAATAGATTCGGCTGCCATAAGGTCCTGCTCTTGCTGGGGACCTCGTGGCAGCCTTCTGGCAAACCACAGCACTGTTTACATTCCGGCCCACACATCTCACAGTGCTTCCACCACCCACACATCTGCCCTGCTAAAACCCTCAGCATCTGCCCCTTAGCATCTGTCCCTGCTGAGACCCTCTGCCCGAGATATCAGGCCAGCACCCCGCAGCAGAGTGGCAGTATGTAAAAAATTCATATACTATTATTTTGCATTGCTGTATAATGTATTCCTGTGATTTGTAGTCCTCTATAGTCGGTGCAGTTCTGTGTTGCTGTATAATGTATTGCTGGGGTTTGTACTCCTCTATAGCTGGTCCCATTCTGCATTGCTGTATAATGTATTGCTGAGATTTGTAGTGCCTCTGCAGCTTGGAGTCAGTGGCAGAACTACCAAGATCGCAGACGTTGCAGCTGCGACGGTGCCCTGGTGCTCCACCACTGTCCTAAAATCATTAGTCTGTATTGTTTTAGAAAAACGGTCACAATACACTAAAAAAAAAAAAGGTATCAGTTAAAGGTATCGGTGAGTCCTTGAGGAAAAGTACCAGTACTCATGCTCGGTATGATATCGGTACATCCCTAATAATAGCAGAGAGTGACCGTGGGGGAACATTAAAGTGTAAGCTTCTCTGGTGCAGAGACTGTTGTGACTGTTTCAGTGTTTTCTGTACTGCACTGTGCTATATATCAGAGCTATGGCAATGTATAATAAAAAAAATGGTGAGTGACAGTGGGGGGGGGGGAAACATTAGGGTGTAAGCTCCTCTGGTGCAGAGACTGATGTCGCTGCCTTAGTGTTCTCTGTACAGCACTGTGGCATAGGTCAGAACTATATAAATGTATAATAATAGTGCGTGACTTTGGGCGGACATGAGAGTGTAAGATCCTCTGGTGCAGAGATAAATGTCAATGGCTCAGTATTCTCTGTATAGCACTACAGTATATGTCAGAGCTATATAAAAGTATTAAAAAATAATAGTGCGACTACGTGGGGACAAAGCCCTCCTGCGCGTAAACTGAATTTGTTTGCTGCCTTGCTGAATGAAATTGCTGGACAACCCTGCTTGGACTATTCCTGGGTGTCCCTGTCTCATGCATGATTTACTGCTGTCACTACCAGTTTAGCCTGTCCCCCTTACAGTTACCAAACTAAATACATTCTTCATTAAATGTAATAAGATGAAAATATTAAACTTGCATATGCTACAAATTGAAAACCATATGCATCGTGTCACAATACAATTACTATAACATTTTCATACACAGTCTAATGTATGCAAATATTAATTCATATACAGTCCTTTACCAAAGGCATCACTAAAGTCCAGTGTTTGTGAAACCTTTGCTATTACAAATGTAATTAAATTAAAAGCATGTGAGGACACTTGGACACACTCTAGTTATAGGAGAACTGTGAGGTGAGTGAAAATCACTCATACTCAAAGTTCGAGCCGACGTGTGACAATAAAACTGTCACACGTCGGCTCAATAGATTGGGAAGTGAGCGAACACATACCGTCGCTCGCTCACTTCTCGATCATCTCCCTGCAGAGAGCCGTGACTGTCAGTCATGGCTCCCTGCAGGGATTCCCCCCTCCCCACTCCGATCCTCCAGCGCTGACTGGAGGAACGGACGGACAGGGGAGGGGGCGGGTACAGCTGGCTCTGCCTCTAGACAGTAATGTCGGGATCCGTGCCAACTGCGTCATATACTCGCGATATACTGAGCTTTGGGTCACGGGAGGACGCTAGTTTATCTCCTCCTGTGACCCTTAAGTGAACTATGGGGAAAACACTTACCCCATAGATCTCTTTTAACATTACAGAACATCTCAATCACTTGACTCATAAGTGATAATTGGGTACAGTATAGATTCAAAAACTTTGGGTGTGAAAGTGTCTACTGTTTTAATAAAAAAATATCTGGGATTAGCAAGACATTGCAAAAAAGAGAATTGCAGAGAAACTAGGGGAAAAGCTATGGTGTATACATGTCATGTTCCTTTTTAAAAGACAGGCAGATTGGCAGATATGATATCTGCATGGCAACATTTTTATAGCCCTTGACCTCTCAACAGCTAGAGCACCGTGGCCAGTTTTGTGTTATCCATTATATTATGCCTCAGTATGTTCGATTCATATATCTTGACCTATCTGATTTATTGCTGTAAATATTCTTGTACCTTACTAACATTTTGATACTTCTGTCTTTTTTCCATAAACCCTTTTGTGAAAGCAAACTAACCTGGTAATATATCTAGTTCTACATGAATAGCTTTTGGATCCCTATAGAATGCAGCAGAACTAATATTACTGACTAGTAGGACTAAAGAGAGAACTGTTTTTGTTGCCCACAGAAGACAACCTTATTGTTTTGATCATTCAGTTTAGGGTAATCAAAGTTACATAGTTAGTCAGATTGAAAAAAGACACATGTCCATCGAGTTCAAACTAAAGTGAAAGAGGGTTGGCTAAAAGGAGAACTATGGGGTCAGTGTTTTTCCCCATAGTTCTCCTTAGTGTAACGGGAGGACACAAACTAGTGTCCTCCCATTACCCTAAGCTCAGTATACCGCGAGCTACAGCTCGCGGTATACTGAGATGCCGCAGCCAGAGCGGATCCCGACATCGACGTTGAGATCCGTCCAGCTGCGTGAGTGACAGCTGGCTCTGCCTATCTAGAGGCAGAGCCAGCTGTACCCGCCCCCTCCCCCGTTCGTTCCATACAGGGCTGGGAGATCGGAGCGGGGAGGGGGGAATCCCTGCAGTGAGCCGTGAGTGACAGTCATGGCTCTCGGCAGGGACAGGGTCGAGAAGTGACCGAGCGACGGTATGTGTTCGCTCACTTCCCAATCTACTGAACCGACCTGTGACAGTCTCATTGTCCCAGGTCGGCTAGAACTATGAGGTGAGTGGAAATCACTCATCTCATAGTTCTCCTTTAAATGTGCAACAAGAACACTTGTTTCTTGAAAAAATGTTGATGAATAAAGCCTCACTGTTTGACATGTTTTTAATCACTTAGTTGGCAGTCTTTCTGAAAAACAAAATGGTGTTGCTGTACATTGAATAGTCAGTTTCCATAATTACAAGTCAACATACAATACTGAATAATAGTGTGTTTGATAATATATTATTTGATCATTAATAGCTATAGCAGAAAGCATACAAATATATTTTTGTTGCCAATCTAGCAAACAAGACAACAGTTAAAAAGAAATATATTTTAAATAGTTCTTTACTGAAAAAGAATAGACCAAAGCACAACACAATGTCATGTAATTGCAAAAAAACATGGAATTTCTAAACGTTAATTGGTTTGTCTTCATCCGGCACAAAATGAACATCCCAATTCTACAAAACACAGATAACCATGGAATATTGTTTTAACAATATGACCTTGGCCTAGTTCCTTAACGCTTGTGACAGCAAATAAGTTGGCTCTGTGATATTACTCCCCCAAGCCAAAACATTAATTGCAATTTATTTACAATTAACAAGCAAATAATAGGACTCCTGCCGGTGGTAATTTTAATTCCCTGGCCTAAGCATGTATGTGTCCTTTTTCTGAAAGAGGAAAACATTTTCTCATTATAGACCAAGGAACACAAAGTTTTTGTCCTATTGTATATGTACAGTAGCTTTTGTTTTATGATCATACCGTAGATATTGTAAAACAGGGATGTGGATTGGAAATGAAAATAGACATTTAATGTTGCCTTTAGGCAGCACAACAGAGCATCTGCCAACTAGCAAGCATAACTAACAAGTAATAAAGACTGCTTCATTAATTCACTTAGACAATCAGGGAAAAGAAAATATTGCCAGTTACAACTTTAAAACAATGCAAAAGACACTCTTCAAAAGTCTATGAAAACCAATGTATTCTAGAAATGGTATGCTCTAGGAACATAATGTTCCTAGATACATCTATTCTTCCTTTGATTTTTTTGACCAAAGGAAACAAAATGTCAAGAGACTTAGATGACTCAGTGAAAGCAGTGAGATATTTTCTGGCATGTCAAATTAAAGTAAAATCATAATGCATTTAGAGAGTCGACTATTAAGAAATTTCAGGGACAACAAAAACACAATGTACAAAAGACAAATAATCCATGCCAATTTAAAAAAATAAAACAACTGTAATATACTCACAAGAGTTTTTCTCTTTTTGTGGACAGCACTTTCCAAGCTGGTTGTGCGCTCTGTTCCTACATGCTCGGAGAAATCACCCAGACCGATTTCTTGACCATGCTTAGAGCTTTCTTTTTTGCTTTGTATACCAAATATATCAGGCATGTCAATCTCTCCTTTCTCTACTTTAACAAGATGGGCCAGTTCTGCTGATGTAGCATGTTCAGGGGCATCTGCTTTTTCGGTTTCCAGGACATCATCGTGGATTCCAAACTGAGTGGGATCAGGCATGTCTCCTAATATTTTGGTAACTTTAATGTTTTTGGCCCCTTCAACTAGGCCACCTCCAAACACAGTGCTCCAAAGAATCTGGAATATTCCCCATATAATGGTAAACACAAATTGGAACAGACCAACAAATAGAGTCCAGAAAAATGAGAAGAAGACTTTCACTAATTCTTTAATGGTCATTTTTTTCACCTTCCTAAACTGTTTGCTAATGTTTTTCAAAGTTAGCATTTTTAAAAAATTGGAAGTGTTTTTCCTCAGCGCTGTGCAAGCTACAATAAAAGCAGAAGAAGATTCCAAAGATTTTTCTTCCTCATCTTCTTCACCAACTTCAAGCACATGGTGAGGTTCCTCCTCTTCTTCTTCTTCAGGTCTATCTGTTGTGTCTGACTCAGAAATCTGAGAGGCCAGCTGCATCTCAAAAATTGTGTCCTCACAGAAGTTAACAAAGAGTTCCATTTTTTCCTGCTCTCCGCCTTCATTGACTACATCAAAAATAAATTGTCTCTTTGACTCTTTGACTTGTGGCTTCTCCCACTGTGTCCGGCTTGACTCACTTATCTCGAAATATACTCTCTCTATTCTTTTTGCTCCACCCATAATTTCAATACGACCCAAGTATGGAGAAAAGTAGTTTAGAACACTGTTTGCAGGATCCAACAAACACTGGAGCCGTGAATCATTTGGCATATGCTCTGAGAGATTAGTCAACAAAACGGCCACATTAAATCCAATATCTTTAGCTGGTTCATGAAATCTGTCTACAAATTCAACATAGTTAAACATGTCATTTTCATCTGCTTCAGCACAAGAAAGAAGGAATTCAATTTCAGACTGGGCATATTGCTTTTGCCCCTCCATGGCTTTTTGAAACTCTTTCTTGGAGATAATTCCTTTCCCTTCTGGGTCATACTCTTTAAATGCATCAGAGCTAGTTAGGTCTTTCAGCTTTAGGAACATGTCAAAGAACTTAAGGATCATTTCAACATTGCTGGACGATTCTACAAGAGTGTCAACCATTTGTTTTCCAATAGTTCCATTAACCACATTGCCTGCAAAATGTAAAAGATTTGAAAATTATAGCGGATACAAATAATTATATCAATAGGGTTAATATGTATATAATAACTTAAAATGTATGTTTTTAAAAAGTACCTTATGATAATGTTTAAATACTAAAACGTGCATATTAAAAGTATATATTTACCCAAAATCAAACATTTTGACTTGCAGATTCCTTATCTTGGAGTACAGTACAGGATCCAATACTTTATCTCAACCATGGATTATATGCTGCCACCTTAGGTGATTGGAGCAAGCAATAAGGAGTGAATCACAGAAAATAGAGAGGAGGGATCTCTGTCCTGTACATTACTCCAAGTAGTTTACAGGAAAGACAAAATCTCTGTTATCTTAATCATACAGTACAGGACACAACCATGGGACGTCACAAAGTATTAAAAATGGGGGTGGGCAACACAGCAAACAAATGCCTAGAGGTCCACAGCACAAGGGTCAGAATCCTAACACTCATAAAGCACATTGAATCACTTTGTAGGCAAAACAGAAATCAGAAGATATCTGAACATCCACCTGACAGGAGCTTCTCCTGAGCAAGAAATACTGTGGATAGGGCCATGTCCAAGACTAGACCCAGATACTCCAGATGGTGAGGTGGATCAATTGCAAATTAAAGGAATTTGATGATCTATAGACACTGCAGAGTCTGCACAGACCACTGGCAGACAGGGCCTGGACTGAGCGATCCATTATAAGGATGTCATTCAGATACTCCACTATGTTAATTATTTAAAATTGTAGCAGAGAAAGTATAGAAGCCAACACTTTGGTAACTACCCAAGGTGTCACTAACAACCCAAAAGGAAGAGCAACACATTGAAAATGTTGGTCATTCAAAGAAAAATACAGAGAGCATTAATGCACAAGGTATATAAGGATGTGTAGATAGGATAAGGATGTCTGCGGAGGCCAGAGAGAGGAAATGACTGACCTTGCATATTCTATGCTGAGTTTCTGGACCAGAGTCTTTAGATCCATGATGGGGCAAGTGCCTTCCTTTGCCTTGGGAACCATACATAGATTTAAGTAGAACCCCAGAAACCTTTCTTCAGCTGGGACGGGGGCAATGAGCCCTAAGAAGAGTAACCGCTGTGGAGCAGCAAACAGATCATTTAAACTTTTTGGAGAGGCGGGCAAATTTGAGGATATGAAGCAATTTGGAGACAGTGCCAAAACACTATTTTGTAGCCCCTGGAAATTACATTTTGGACCCAAACATCCAGGGTGTCCTGGGTCCGGATGGCTGCAATGGCCAACAGATGTCCCCCTACATCGAGAAATGGGGGCACCCTCTCATTAGGAATGAAGTTTTGTCAGGCTTGGGAGTCCAAGGTTTGCAGTGGATATTGGTGCTGAGTTTGGACATGGAGGAGGAAACCTGAGAACCTTTTCAGGACCCAGAAGCCAAGGGCTTGGGAACAGGAGTCTTAGCCTGCTCCAGACCGCGAGTGTCTGCCAAATGGACATGGCGGCAACAGCAGTGAGAGTGAAATGGCCTTAAGAAGAGCTTTAAATTGTCCTACCGGGTCCTTGAAGACTGGGACATCCTCCACAGGAACCCTAAGGAACTTATGAAGCTAGCAAGGTCAACTATGGGGTATGGACACTTTTTTCCTTTTCAACAGGAATACCCCTTATCCTCCACCTCATCCTCCTTCCCCTTCCTCAGAAAGTGCAGCATCTGCAGCATTATAATCTGAACCAGACTCAACCCCTGCATTGCAAAGTCTCCAGAAAGGCAGAAACCCCACCCAGAATTTTAGTTGTAGTTTCTGAAAATTCCTTTCCAGCAGGAGATTCAGATGAGGAAAATGGAGTAAGCAGAGGGCAACAGATCAAAAGAGATTGAGCTTCCTTAGGGAGAGCATGCCTAGGCCCCCCAGAGCTGTGGCCAGGATGAGAATTAGCCAAAACCCTTTGATCCAGTCCCCTGTGATGTGCCATGTAGGAGTGAGGGAGACCCCAAGAGGTACTCACTAACAATGCCTTGGAAAGTAAGGGTTCAAATTGTCCTATGCCAGGCACTTTGAATGCAGTTCACCCAGGCAGGTTCCAGTCCACCAGCATGAGTGGAACAGATGAAGCACAGTCTTGCAAGTCAAGCAAAGTAAAAGACCCCAGGTGAAGAACTGCACAGGCATCGCCCATGGGTGGGAGCAGTGGGCACCAATGAGAAATGCCCAGGCTCCTGCCAAAAGATGCCTGCAACACATAATTTAAAGTGTTGCATTATCCCTGTGTCACAGCCTGCTCCACACTGAAATGACACAGCACATACTCAGGTGACGGGGGCAACTAACGAGCTGCAGCCTCTGTCCCCCTTCCCCTGTGTTCCCCAAGGGGGTTCAGTGCTTCAGCATCCCAGGAACGTAGTTTAAAGAAAAAGTCCCTGACTCATGGATTGTCATCCATGTTGTGGCCTGCACATCTCAGGATAAAGTGGACAAACCCCAATTCCAACACCATCCCTCTAGCTGGGCTCACCCCCGGGGGGAGGGGTTTTAGAGACAGGACAGGGCTCCATTGTTAGATGGACCATGGTCCTGGACCTGTATAGCACCCTGTGGCTAATTTTGGCATGTTGCACTGCAGTGCTAAGGTGAGCACCAAGCACAAGGTGCAGTGCCTAAAGTGACAAGTCAGCCCTGCGGCTTCTGATGGCAGGGTCCAGGTACAGTCCACAAGGCACCAGGCTGAGGGGCACGGATCCAGAAGCTGCAAACAGATTATGTATCTCATAGCCACAGAGAGTATAATGCAGTCAAATCTTGACATACAAATTGGCAGACATATTTTGAAGGGAAAAAGCCATATCAGCTCTGAGTAGAGAGAGGAGGTCCATCACCTGGGGACTCTAGCAGAAAACTGAGTCTTTCTGGGAGTGGGAGGGGTTATATGGGCAGTCCAAACTACTTTGTTTGCCACCTCCTTACCATCTTGCCTTGAACTGTATTGTAATTGTAATGTCTTCCTTATATTGTAAAGCGCTGCGCAAACTGTTGGCGTTATATAAATCCTGTACAGTAATACAAATAATAATAATCTAAATTACCTGAAGGTGGCAATGGTTGAGATTAAGTCCTGTGTCCGGTACTGTACAATTAAGATTTCTTTTTAAGTTTTGGATACAAATAGAGGTTAAGATTTCCGTCAGGTTTATATTTCCTGTCCCAGAACTAGAGCAGTAAAAGGAAATCTCTTGAGAATAAATAATATTCCCTCTTAGGCCCCTTTCACAGGGCATTCTGACCAGGTTCGTCTGGCAGTTTTTCAGGTGGACCCGATTAGAAGGACAATGTTAATCTGTGTCCAGTTAGGTCCGATTACATTCGCCTCCATCTAGGACCCTCCAAAAAATAGAACAGAGTTCCGTTTTGGCAGACCTAAATGAGGTAATTGAATGTAAACTGACATATGTCCACTTACATTTGACTCCCCAAAAACCCTAATATGAGTCCAGCTAGTTCAGACAAGGATGTCAAGTGTGACATCCATTCCATACTGCTTCAATCAGTAGGGGATCTGTGCACAGATCCACTGCTGATTGGAACGGATGCTGCCCATGTGAGAGGGGCCTTAGACAGCTGTCAACAGAACAGGTTTACCAGCCTGGTAGATTTTCCCTTGACCCCCTGTTCCTGTGACAGTTCAAGCATTTTGGACTTTCCATCACTTTCTTTCCATCACTTTCACCCAAGATTGACATTTAAAAAAAAAATTGGATTCAATTGCAAAACTCAAGCATGTTTCTGTGAATTTTGTGTGGAAAAAAGTATAAAAAGTCCTCTTTAAGTTATGCTATTTAAATATAGATTTTTTTTCCAGTAGAGCAGGTATCTGCATAAAAAAATGTAGCTATTATTACAAGCTCGCTCCTGTGTTGGACTACAGTTTCACATTTAGTTAGCCAATTTGTATTGAAGTTACATTCTATCACGGGAGCGAGCTTGGAGGAGTGGGTAATTTTGACACAGGGATCATGGGGAAAAAAGTAGCCACCCTTCAGAAGGAAGAACAGAGTCAACACAAATTTCAGGATCTACAGCCGAGGGATACACAAATAAGCGACATTTTTGTTAATAGGGTACTTGAATGCATTTTTAAGATTTAACTCCTAAATTCAGTGTCACTTTAAAAATATCTTCCTCCTTCTAGGAATGATATTTAGCACTATTCACAGATGGAACTATACAACTGAGACCTTGGTTGCAGTTTGTTCTCTGCCCAGGATGCAGGGTACATAACCATGTGCCACACCAGACTTTGACAACACTCCCTATGGGCATCCTCATGTGACTTTACACAACCTGACAGAGTCCCCTACTCAGGTATATAGACCCTACCTTGGCATTTTAACTTTGGAGTCTGTCCCAGCGCAACCGAGGATCCATACCTAACAGAACAACACCAGGATTGTGCCCCTGGAGCATGAGTCAGCACAGTTCCCAGGACTCACTAGCACTTGGCCATATGATTAGAAACTGGAACCACTAGCAGTAGTTGCACTTTTCCTTCCTAGTCCCTTGGGACATTGCTATGAGACTTTGTATTACCCACTGACAATGCTGCAACGTGCGGGCTATCCCCTGGCTAAGAAATCTACGTTTACCCTTAAACTAAAGACTTATAACCAAATCAAAATCTACACAACTTTTCCACTAATTTCTATTAAAAACTTTATAACATCCTGGATCATTCTAAATATATGAACCCCTTATCTATTACAATAAAAATGTGAGATTATGTACAGGAGACTGATCTCCTCCACCAAGTCTTTGTTAGAGGTTGAAATGTCTTCTCAGACCCCGTTCACATTGAGCGATTTATCGCGCGGTAATTCCCGCGATATCGTGGCAAATTACCGCGCGATATCGCGCTCCAATGCAATCCAATGGAGCAAAGGGTCCTGCTGTCGCGGGTCGTGTGTCGCTACAGCAGGACCCTTTTTTGAGCGGATTTAGCCGCGATTCAAGCTTGCTCAATGCAAGCTTGAACGCGACATCGCGCGGCAAATCTCGCGATGTCGCGCAATATGCAAATTGCGCGACAAACGCGCGATTTGCATATCGCGCAGTGGGAACGGGGCCTCAGAGGAGGAAGTTAAATATATTATTACATCTGTAAAGAATGGCAAAAGTCCTGGTCCAGGCTGCTTCTTGTCTCATTTTTATCTGGTGGGCTTCACACCTGACCATGAAGGCCCCTGCCAATACTATTAAAACCATATTGTTAATTGAACATGTCCAAAGAAGCAACACGCCTGCTTGAATTAGCTATGAGGAGCTCTGAAATATACCTCTGTACTATAATCTCTTGTCTAGAATCCATGCCAACTTTACTCTGTCAGAACCCCTACAGATAAACAAAGACACCAGGCCTGCCTTTTACTCCTCTTGCTGTTACCATGTAACACCTAGCTAATACCCTATAAAATAATATGAAAGTAACTGGATCCAGCTAGCTAATCATCATCACAAACTACAGTTATACACAGATGATCTTTTAATGTATGTTACTTCATCACATCCATTAGTAAAGAATTTGACAGCTTGGCAACTGTAAGGTCAGTTATGACCTCGCAGTTGCCAAATAGAAAAAGAAACCCTAAATATTTCTCTATCGTCAAAAGACTTCTATATTAAAAATAAAATTTTCTTTTTAGTTGGCAAGGAAAGGCCATTAGATACTTGGGTGCATACATATCTTCTAACCTGAACACCTTAGCGGTAAAGAACCCGAAACCCCTCCATGGGCTTATCCGAAGATGCCAAAAAATGTATGACAAACCCCACGTTTCATGGCTCGAATGCATCAGCATTACTAAAATAAAAATCTTGCCCAAACTCCCTTACACTTTTCAAGCAATGCCAATCAAAGCTTATTCATATGATTGCATAAGGACACACAAAAAAAACGGAATTTATAGACATGTTATGACTTCACTAAAACGAGGAGGGAAAGTTGCTTTAGTAGACATCCTTCTAAATCTAGATTCAGCATCCTTAAACAGAATCATAGGATTGGTTTCATAACAAATCTATTAAACTCCAGCTCAAACTATAGGAGGACTTCATGATCCTGAATCTTGTTTCACACCCCTGGACACACCATACCCCATGATTAGATAAGGACGCCTTGCTAATAATTGATAAAAAGCCCCCTGCATATCTGGTTAAAAGGAAAACGTAATAAAAATGATCTGATTAAAAACAATATATGTGCTCAACTATCTCACTACCTTTAATTCCTTACTTCATTCACCATATCTTGTACAGATTATGAAAATTGCTTGTGCAAACCAGTAAGTCTAAACAATATCTCTCTTCACAATAACATCTTGCTTCAGCTCATCCATAGTCCCCCAGCTTTATAGCTGAAAGGGAGAGGGAGCTGGCCATAATCCCCAAGGAGTCTGACTGGGAAAAGGCAACAATCATTACTCACAACATACAGGTGAAACTCGAATAATTAGAATATCGTGCAAAAGTTTATTTATTTCACTAATGCAACTTAAACTTAATATTCTAATTTTCTGAGATTGTGGATTTGGGGTTTTCATGAGCTGTAAGCCATAATCATTAACAAACAGAAATGAAAAACAAGCTCAGTCATGAAGGGGTTAAATGCAGTTTTTACTTGGCATACTTATCTTAGCTTTAGTTTAATTAATGTTTAATCTTTCCTTGTTGTTATTTTTTCAAGTAGAACAATAGCATTGTACAGAAGGAAAAGTCTTAAAGGAGAACCATGAGGTGAGTGATTTTCACTCGCCTCATAGTTCGAGCCGACGTGTGACTATGGAACTGTCACACGTCGGCTCAATAGATCAGGAAGTGAGCGAACACATACCTTCGCTCACTCACTTCTCGATCATGTCCCTGCAGGGAGCCGTGACTTTCACTCACGGCTCCCTGCAGGGATTCCCTCACTTTTGAAATTTTTGGTGTGTGATTCTTCCACGTCAGTAATATACTTTCTTACAAAGTGCATCCACACATATTATATATTGTTTTTTAGAGGACAGATAGGGCTATATATTTATATCGCAAATGTGTATCTAACGCCTCACTTAGGACAAATGAAATATAAAAAAAGAGGAAAAAACGTAAAGAAAACACTTTTCCCCCTGTTTTTGATTTGTAGTATCTGTTTTAAAAAAACAGCGCAGCTAAAAAAAATGCAATAAATACATTAATTTATTTGTCCTTTATTTGGAAAAACTTCACATCCCTGGGATTCTAGAAATGTTTCTGTACTTTCTAAAACGAAAACCTAACATTTTAATCTTTTTTTTCTCTAAAAGCTAAAAGTGGTCACCTAGCATACAATGTCCCTGTAACTAAGTGTCACACTTAGTGACAGCGACATACTTTAAACATCACTGTCATGAGGGGGTTTAAAAAGAATTAACCCCTTAGGGTGAAAAACAAATTCCTGAAAGGGATCGGGCGTCTAAAAAACGTTAACTCTTTAATTAATGGATGCCTCTATGCTGAGGCACCCATTAATGAATGGTAAGCGGTTAGCAGCCTTGCAGAGCCACAAATAACTGGTCACGTACAGTGTACATGGCCAGTCATTTGGGCACTCTGTGGCGGGATGTACAGTGTACGTCTCCTGTCACAAAGGGTTTAAAGGGTAGGATGTTTGTCTTTCAAAGTGTATGAAGTGCCAGGCAGCATGGCTCATGGGTTTAAAGGAACTGTGGCTCATTAAAACACTAATGAAATGAAGCAATAAAACCTTCTTATTGCTATTATTGCTGCCACATTTGCCAGTCCCTGTTTATCCTGAAATAATGATAGTGGTACCCAGATGGCCTAGTCTCATCATAGCTATGCCCTGCATCCATCCTGCTATTTTTTTTGCTCACCAGTATGATATTTACCCTAATATGAATAATAGAAATCATAAACTGACATTATAACTGACTGGACAGTCTGCATTCCCAAAAAGGCGATACAAGCAAATTTTGGATGTTATAGATTTAAATTCTCTGAAAACTGGGGAGTTGTAATTGGTAGAGTGGCTTGCCAGTTACTTTGAAACCATGGAAAATCCCTACGACATTAGCAATGTTTCATGTGTTTTGGTTGTAAATGTCCATTTTATTGATTTTAAAGCAATCTTTAGTCTTAAGCAGTAAGTCTGAAGTAGTAAAGTGAATATTTTGTAAACAGTAATTAGCTTTGCTTTATTCCCCACACAAGGGACAGCTGGGCTTGAAATATATAACTTTATTTTTTAGCAGTTTACATATTATTATTAGGGAAATAAACAAGGTATGACAAATGTGTAGGTTGGTCTCCAAGTATCTCTGGGTAGAAATGCCTATTGTGTAAACTTAGTGTAGTGATTGCATTTTGATGTACACATGTAGGTTGGTATAAAAACTAAATTTAACCATTTTAATGACAAAATGATGAATGTAAATAATGTAATAATGGCAGGGCATATACCCAGTGGTCTACTGTGTCCCCAATGAACCCTGAGAGAAACACACTTTACCCAGCTTACCATTACAAAACAGTGAGTTTGGTATACATCAGTAGAGGCCCTCCAAACACAAAGACTAGAAAGATAGCAGCTATTCAAAAAAACATAAATATCTCTTATGCCAAAATTCTCACCTTCTAGGAGAGACAGCAGCATGACCACCATGTCTTGAAGGAGATCAAGAAGCTGTTTAAGCAGTTCAATCTGGCTAGAGTCCTGAAATTCACAATACATAAATATTAACAACTTATTTAATAATCTACATATCACTTAAAATGATCTGCTCATGCAGGTACTTTTGTGATTAAGAAAAATAAATGGTGTGTTTCACTGATTTAACCACCTCCCGTCATTGAGGATTTCATTTTATTGCCACAAGTTTTTAGAAAATAAAAAAAAATTGAAAAAAACACTTTTTTTTTTCTTCTTTCATTTTTAAAAACGTGTGGCTAAAAAATTAAATCATCAAAAAACTCAACATGCCTCTTAATACATGCCTTGAAGTGTCTGGTTTCCAAAATGGGGTCATTTTGTGGGTGTTTCTACTGTCCAGGCATTATAGGGCCTCAAGAATTGCAATAAGCGGTCAGGGCACCAGGATTGATACATTTCAAATATATATACTGTAGTCTGTGGACTGTATAACTTTCAAACACTGTACTTAATATACCCGTATTTTTTTTTTTTACCAAAGACATGTAGCAGAATAAGTTTTGGCCTAAATTTATGAAGAAAGATAATTTATGTGCAATTTTTCATTGCTTAACATAGGGAAAACTGTTTTTTTTTTTAAATTTCGGCAATTTTTCCTTTATATAGTAAAAAATAAAAACCCCAGTGGTGATTAAATGCCACCAAAAGAAAGCTCTATCTGTCCCCAAAAAAGGGTATAAAATTAATTTTGGTATGGCGTTGCATGACGGAATAAATGTCAGTCAAAGTACAACAGCGCTGAATACTGAAAAATGGCCTGGCCAGGAAGGGGGTGAAACACCCTGGTCTTCAAGTGGTTAAACTTTATGTAAGATCTTTTTATGCAGATGGAAACCATGCAGGGTTATATCTTGTATAAGGCTATAAGTACAGAAGATCTGACACCTTAAGCCCCACCCATAAACACAGGCAACACCTCAAGTCACCCAGCTAGTTAGCTGATAAAAAACACAGACAAATTTAACCTTAAATAAATGTATTTTTATAGAGATGAAAAAATGGTAACACTTTTGTAAGTTTAAGCTGCCAATGCATGTACTGGTCTGATTTTAAAATGCAAAAAA
Source organism: Nanorana parkeri (assembly GCF_000935625.1). Classification (NCBI taxonomy): domain Eukaryota; kingdom Metazoa; phylum Chordata; class Amphibia; order Anura; family Dicroglossidae; genus Nanorana; species Nanorana parkeri. The sequence goes on along the minus strand of NW_017306414.1, from coordinate 1,522,665 downwards.
AAAAAGGCATGGGGTATGGGTATGTATATGTATCACTAGCAATCTGTTGTCAGGCAGTAGCGTAATAAATTGTGTCTGCATATTACTATATCTACTGCTGGCACATTTGCACATGCCATACCTCCAGCACACCGTGCAGCCTTTCTACTTTGGCTCCTTTTTAATAGTTACCTTTAATGATATCAGTATTTACTTTGTATAGCTTTCTTCCTACATAAGATGCACTTGTATAATCCTAACACTGATCAGATAGGCCCAAATACATTAGAGAAAAACATTTTTATTTAAGGCATGGGGATATTCATACAAGTCCTATAATCTCCTTTGCCTTGCCATTTTTCTGCAGCAAATTAGACACGGCAAGTCTGAAATCTACCGATAAATATTTCTGCAAAACATACATTTCCTTGCTCTAATGTTTAGAAAGAAAACAGCAGTAGCGGGTAAAATTAAGTCCACTGGCCCAAACTTACTAATGTGAAGTGTACATCTTATTTCAGCTTTAAACCAGGGATCTTGCCCAGGGATGTATTTTTCTTTTATCTTAACCTAGTTTAGATATATTGTGAAAATGTGTAAATAAGTTTAGATGAGATGACTTTCTATTGATCATGGAAAGGGACCGCGCAATTTTGTGCAGTTGCATACAGTGGTTACTGCGCGGCCCCATTGATTTGAATGGGGTTACATCCGAGTGGCAGTTGCAGAAAAAAAGGTACATGTACCTTTTTTTTTTGCAACACACAGCGTGCAACTGTTTTAGCCACAATCGTGTTCGATTGCACAGGCAGAATCGCAGCAGGAAACCGTGCGATCTGCTCGGTGTGACTTGGGGTGCCATTAGAAAATAGTGGCACCACCAGCGCGATCGGAGGTAATGGATGACTTTGTGACCACACGGAAATCTGTGCGGTATCGTGCACGAATGCCGAGCGGTCAAAAATCCTTTTTTCTTAATTGTACTGTACAGGACACAGGCTCCTTTAATCAAAGACCCCTGGGTTGTCCCCAGACAATACAAATGAAGGATGGGCAACACAGCAAACAATGCCAACAGGCCCACAACCAATCTCATACTCATAGAGCAGCCTGAAGCACCTTATGGCCAAAGCTAGCCCCAGCAGAGCATCAAACTGGTAGAACTTAAACATATGAACAGAAGGCCAGCTGGCAGCCTTGCAAATGGGAAAAGCATATGCCTGGTGCATTAATAGACCTAGTCAAGTGAGTCTTCACCAGAAAAGGAGGAAGCCTATTCTTCAATGTAAAAAGCTTTAGTGATGACCTGCTTGATCCACCTATCAATAGGGGAACAAGAAGCTGCCCACCCGTTATAGGGAGCCCCAAGCCAGGAAAAAAAATGTATCCAATTGTTGGATAAAAGCAATGACAGAGAGATACACCCGTATGGCCAACACCACATCCAAACAATGCAAGGAAATCCCTGTGGAGTGCTTTGCAGCAGGACAAAGAGAAGCCAGAATGTCCTGATTAAGGTGGAACGAGGATACCACCTTAGGAAGAAAGCAGCAAATTATTTCCAATTTGCAGAAATAATAGCCATGAGAAAGGCCACCTTACAAGTAGAGTCTGCCAAGGGAATATTCCTAATAGATTCAAAGGGAGACTTTTGGAGAGCTGACAAAACCAGAAGCAGGACGGAGCACTGGTCCCTGAAACAGTAGATCAGGTTGGTCAGGAAGAGCCCACAGAGAATCTACCAAAAGTTGGAATACATCCCAGTACCAGCTTCTTCTGGGCCATTCCAGTGCCACCAGGATCACAAGGATACCTTCCATCTGGTGTAGCAGTTGAGGAAACCTGTACTGGAGAGAAGATGTAAATCAGGTGATACTGATCCCATGGTGTCACAAATGTGTCCACGGCAAAGATCTCTGGTCCTGGCTACAAACCTGTCCACCTTGCTGTTGGAGCAGAACACCAAGAGATCCACATGTGCCATTTCCCACCAGTGACAGATCTCCCAAAACACATTGGGTTGGGGGGAACATTCCCCTGCATCCAGGCGGTAAGCAAGTTTGACTGCCAATTGTCCATTCAAGGATGTGGAACATTGATAAGGCCTAAATGTGTCATTTAGGCCACACGGCATCTGGTACTGCCCTGACAGATGATGTGACTGAATCCTCGTTGGTCGTCCTTGAAGTTGGTTTCTCACTTTTAAAGGGACAGGGTAAATTGCCCTCAGCTCCAGGATGTTGATCAGGAATCTGGATTCACTCGCTGACCAAGTCCATTTACTTGTTTTCATCCAAAGAACTACTACCCTTCCCAGCAGACTAGCATCCATCGTAAGCACTGTCCAGTGGGAGAAAAGACTTTGCTGCATCCAGTGCAGGGCTGATCAGCCACCGGGTCAAAGAGATCCTGGTCTCCACGGACAGGTGTATGGAGCAATCCAAGAATTGAGGCAAAATGTCCCACACAGGCTAGGATATTGAGCTGAAGGGAACTGGAGTGGAACTGGGCCAACATCACCACCTCGAATGAGGCCACCATTAAACCCAGTATTCTCATACAAAACCAGGCCAGTGGTCGCGCCTTGGAGCGGATGGTGCAAACTTGAGAACAAAGGATTAGAACATTTTCCTGGGAAGAAACACCAGGGTCTGTGCTGTGTCTAAGACTAGATCTGGACACTGCCAAGCGCTGGGTGGGATTCAACACAGTGTTTGTAGATTGAGAATCTACCTGAAGTTGTTACTCATTTGGATCATCCATTGGAGACTGGTAGAGAGGGTCTGAGGGAAATTCTCCTTCAGAAATAGATGCCATGTGCTCCCCTTGCTGCAGTGATGCAATGACAGGATGGGCTGATTCCATGCAGAATTTTTTGACCCACAAGAAGATGAAGAGAACCTTCAAATCCAGGATGGGGCTAAGGTCCCACAGTGAGTTTGGGTACCAAGAACGGATTGAAGTAAAACCACTGGAACTGTTACTCCTGGGAAACTGGGACAATCCAGAGAAGTGCAGAAGCTGCAGGGCAGATTGATTATTACTTACCGCACGAAGCAGGTTGGGGGAGGAATGGATTTTCAGTCTGTACGCCCAGAACACTACATATGTGGCCCCTAGGTCAATCATTTCCCACAACCATGCGGCTGAAAAGGCAGACAGATGTCCCCTCACTTGAAGATGTGGGGGCAACCCCTCATTGTGTGCTTTTGTGTCAAGAATTGAATGGAATGAAAGCACAGACATACTTGCCAAAGTAAATAAAGCCTTAACTAGGCCTCCCCGACTTTGACCAAATGGTCTTTAAAGACCGGGATGTCCTCCACAGGGACCATCAGGGACTTTATTGAGACAAGAGATAGCTAGATCCACCACAGGAACCTTCTACTTCTTGTTGTACTCAAGAGGGGCAACCCCTCATTGAGTGCTTTTGTGTCAAGAATTGAATGGAATGAAAGCAGAGCCATACTTGCCAAAGTAAATAAAGCCTTAAATAGGCCTCCCCGACTTTGACCAAATGGTCTTTAAAGACCGGGATGTCCTCCACAGGGACCATCAGGGACTTTATTGAGACAAGAGATAGCTAGATCCACCACAGGAACCTTCTACTTCTTGTTGTACTCATCCTCAAAAGATATAGCTGGGTAAACTCTTAGGAGGAGGTGTACACATTGTCTAAATGCAACCAGGTAAAAGACATTCTGCACCAGAGAATGGACCGGAAAGATTTTTTTTGAGTTTCTTAGCTTTCTTGAGAGAATCCACAATAGTCACCTCAAGACCAGTAGCCAGAGGCACTTCCAACTTTAAGCAAGTGTGCACCATGCACAACTTAGGAGAGGTAGTGCTTGAATGGCCTCCCTCCCATGGGGATTGCTCTGACTCCAACAATTCCCACTCTCCTTCTTCACGATCCCCTTCCTCCTCACCTTCGTCTAGAAGCAAAGCATCTGTGACAGTAGCACCCATCGGCAACTTTGCAAAAGTCACATTACTGGCCAGTGTCATGTCTTCCACATGGAACAGTCCCCAAGACGCTATCAAACGGTACCAATTCAGAAGCTGCGATACTGCCTCAGTGAGGCAGCCTATATAACTGAGGGGTTTTATATGGGCTTCATCACAGTTCTGTCTCTCAGTGTCCAATCACCTGAAGGTAGTTGCAAATATTCCAGGGTCTATGATTGAAGGAGCCTGTGTCCTATCCTTTAAGATTAGGAAATACCTGTATATTTCCCCATCTTCTCATGTGGGACAATGTTTAATCCCTACCAGGTCTTCATTGTTGTCTAGTATCCTGGCAAGATGATCTGCTCCCACACCACCTAGCAAGTTTGACAGGCTGAGAGCTCAGCTGAAAACCAAGTTACTTGGTTTGTGGCCTAAAAGGGTTCTTTATTTCTAAAATGTTGTATCGTGCACACTACTGGACTCTCCATAGATTCCAAATACAATAGGCCCATTTCCTAGGACCAACATATACAAAAAAACCCCACCCCCTATCTCCCATGTGCTGGTCGCCCCCCTTAACAGAGTTACAAAGCTCCGCCTCCATTACCCCATTACTCAAAAACAGGTACGCTGTTAGTTAACAGTAAGAAGCTCCAGGACCCCCAGGTAATTCGTAAGCTTTGCCTTAAGGTACCATGTGGTATACTCAAACAGTTTCATTAGTCGTGTGATTTCCTGAGCACTAAACATTGTACTAAAAAAATTCTTCCATCTGCGGAAGAAGAAACGAGTCCGTCGATCCCTTTGTTGCTCCGCCTTAAGCAGGTTTTTAAGTGCACACATTTTATGCTGGAAACCAAACATTTGTATATAGTTTTCTATAACTAATGCCCTTTAGACAGGTTAAACAAAAATCATATGTTGATGAAAAGTATGTTGTTTCTAGTGAATACAGCTTAAAATGAATCTGGAGTTGATGGCATATATTAGCTGTATCCTTGTCAAAGTTTCTGCACATATCAGCTGAATAGCTTCACTCAAAACACAGAAATACGGTTCAGAATGAAAAAACATATTAGAATCTGCAGGGAAATTGTTTTCCCATGGGGGGGCTCTTCTAGATGAGCTGTCATGTATAAGGGTCATTAACAATTATGAGAAAGATGTGAACCAAAGGGCTGTTTTCTTTTGCATTGCAATTACTTAACACGTCACATATACTGAACCCAATTAGCACCCCATGCATCACTAAATAGTCCCATCCAAGGAACAAAGAACCTTCCAAGTCATCAGCTGGATAGTCGATTAACAGATAATGTTCTGAATATGATTTTCATGTGTTAATAAGTATTCACTTCATTATATCCTCTGTCAGACTATCTGAAAACATTGTTTTTTGAAAAGCAAGAATTATTTATTACAGTAAGCAGGTTTGTGCTTTCCAGTATGGATCCCATTAGCAAGTTCAATGATGTGATGAGATAACACAATGAGCAGTGAGATCAAGCCACATGGTATAATAGGAATCCAACTCTAGTCTCTAGGAAGAGACATTGACAACCTCATTGCATTTCACAATCTCCTTACTGTGAATGATGATGTCTTGCCAACAATAGCATGCAGAATACATGAACAGTGGTGGCCTGCCCATACTTATAATTTGCCAATTCTATGAGGAGCAGAGAGACTTTTAATGAAATACCTAAATGACTAAAGACCTGCCACACAATATTCCCCTGTATGTAATTTCCCTGCTATTAATGAGTGTGTAACTTAAACATGGCATATGCAAGATACAGTATGTTTACTGCTTTGAGGCACATAAAAGTATGCTAAAATTAAAAACTACACCAGCAATAGTGTACATTCTAAACAAGAGTATTACCTGTGACAGTTTCATCTGCATGTTTGCAAAGACATGGAGAAACCCAACCACAGCATCCCATAGCCTACTGTGTGCCAAACTCTGCTGATTTCCTATGCATGGACCCTGCAAAAAGAAGACATGTTACATTATAGTTTCAGTTTAACTGGAGCAGCTATCCAGAGCACCAACATATAAAAATGACTTGATCCAATGCCATTGTTATATGCTGTACCCTGGTAGCAAGACATATGACTGTGCATATTATAACACTTAATTTTTATCTTGATGGTGCATTTCTAAACTTAGGAAAAAGAACAGCAGATTAACTCCCTTAACTCCTCAGCTCCAATATACACCTACAGGGATCTTTAAAGAGAGTAAAGGGAAAATGGTTTATGACATGCTTATTTATAAATTTAGTAGGTATTTTCTAACACTCTTGAGCATTTCACCTTACATTATAAAGTTATTTGAATTCTTCAAGGTATGAAATGTTAGTTTCCATTGAAGTTATACATAAGAGGGAATGTGGCATGATATTGAACAAGATTGCTGCTGCCTAAAATGTAGCTTTCTTAAACTCAGAACTTTTAGGCCCCTTCACAAATGGGGGCCGGTTGGTATTAAAGTGACACTAAACTCAGGATGCAAGGGTAATACACAAAAGAAGCACCACTCCTCCACAGCTCAGGCAAGAACATGAAAAGGAGAGGAAGGAGCGCAACTGACACACGCTATGTTGAAGGAAATTGATCAGGAATGTTTTGCACTCACGTGTGGTGGAATGGATGGGTGCAATTGTGGAAACTCCTGGTGATGTTATCGTGAGGTCTGGTCTAGGTGGCAGATCGGTGTTCGATGGTCAGATGTAGATCCTCAGAGGATGGGGTGGTTGGTAGTGCGTTGAATTTGGCGTGCATGAAGAAAATACAAGGTGGTCAGAATCTAGGCCACCAAAGGACAGGGTAATGCACTTTTAACTCCCTATTAAGTTTGGTGTGTGGCGATCTCTACGACGAAGAACATGTGGTGAAAGCGTAGGTGTTAGTCCGGATGGTTTCTCTCGTTGGTGACTGACGGTCTTTGGTTCCTGGTTGGTTAAGGACATAATTTCTGGACTACAGCAACAACAAGTTGTTCTATTCTACAGCTTCCTCCTCACCACCCGACATCACGCCAGGATCCAGGACTCTCCGTCACCTCAGCACTCCAACAGCACCTGTCCTTAACCAACCAGGAACCAAATACCGCCATCACCGACAAGAGGGAAACCATCTGGACTAACACCTTCGCTTTCACCACATGTTATTTGTCATTGAGAACGCCACACACCAAACTTAATGGTGAGTTAGGAGTGCATTTCCTTGTCCTTTAATTGCCTAGATTCTGACCACCTTGTATTTTTCTTCATCCATGCTGAATTCGACACACCACCAACCACCCCATACCCCTAGGATCTACATCTGACCATCAAACACCCATCTGCCACCTAGACGAGACTTCACAATAACATCACCAGGAGTTTCCACCTTTGCACCCATCCATTCCACCACACGAGTGCCAAACATCCCTGATCAATTTCCTTCCACATAGCGTGTGCCAGTCAGTTGCGCTCCTTCCTCTCCTTTTCTTGCTATACAGTTAGACACCCCAGTCTCACAATCAAAGGAGTTGCACAACGGCCTCAACATAGTGTATACCCACCCCCCTCCAAGGGTGCGCTTACAAATCAGTTTTACATTTTTAACTTTCTACAGCTCAGGCAAGGAATGAGCCGGATGCTTGCCGCTGGGAGCACATCCTCACTCCAATATGAGGCCATACAAACAGAAGAAAAACTGGCCACAACGCATTCCACTGGAATAGTTTATTTAAGCTTGTACCACATCACTGGTGTCCCACCCTGGGGCCACCCCCACAGACTTGTTTCACCCAATCACAGGCTTAGTCGTAGAGATGAGGGCACAGCAGGGTAGGTTTTCTATTTTATCAGAATTATGTTGTTTTTAGCAAGGTTTTTAATATAGTGAAACAATAAAGAATGTTGGTTTTATTTTAGGGTTGCCACCTTTTCTCCAAGGGAACCTGCACACTCTAGTGCTGTGCAGCAATCTTTTTTTGTGTGGAAAATATAGAGGAGAGAGCGAAGAGAGGCAGCCAGCGGAGGGAGTAAGGAGACTGGAATAGAGGGCTACAAATCCCAGCAAAACAAAATAATATGAGGCTACATAGTCCTAGGTTCTCAAGTGGGCAGTGCAGGCTCTCAGGTGGGCTGTGCGGGCTCTCAGGTGGGCTATGTGGATTCTCAGAGGGGCTACATGGGTTCTCAGGTGGGCTATGTACACTCTCATGTGGCTGTGCGGGGTCTTAGGTGGCCTATACAGGCTTTCAGATGGCCTATGTGGGCTTTCAGATGGCCTATGTGGGCTCTCAGGCGGGTTATGCAGGCTTTAAGGTGGGCTATGCGGGCACTCAGGTGGGCTATGTGGACTCTGCAGACTCTCAGGTGGGCAATGCAGACTTTCAGGTGGGGTATACAGACTCTGAGGTGGCTGTGTGGGGTCTCAGGTGGGCTAAGCGGGCTCTCAGCTGCCTATGTGGGGTGTCAGGTGGGCTATGCAGGCTTTGCTGTGCAGGACCAGGGGTCCGGAGGCAGGCAGCGTGTTGAAGGAGGAGATGTGCGGGCCAGTGTTGTGTCAAATACCGTTCCCCCATAGAGCCTTGTTCCCCCTGCTGCTCGGCTATTTCTGTAACCATCGGATTGCGCCAAACATCTCCTCTACTGGCGTCCCGCTCACAGACAGATTCCGCTTCAGGCAGATGCGGCTGCCTGAGGTCCTGCGCGCTTTCTGGCGACCTCGGCAGCCGCATCTGTCAAATAATGTAGCATGCTGGTATCGCCATGTCTTGTGTTCGGGTGTCAGCTGGCCTAACGCCCGGACACAAGACTCAAAAACCGGACTGTCTGGGTGAATCCCGGACAAGTGGCAACCCCAGGTATGGCTGATGAATACCACAAGTTGATAGGGTATTACTTTGTATCATAAAAACATAGTCATAGTGATAGTCTTGCATATACAATTGATAAATTAATGTATTTATTTACTTGCTGCTTTATGTATAACAGCATTGTTGAATTTGCAGGACGTTGTATGACACTGTATGCTATATTCATGTTTGTGAAATATAAGGCTGGTTCCCTTTAATTAAGTTACCATGTAATGACATGCACATGAACTTTAATGTATAAAGCACAGCCTACCCTGGTCCGCCCTCATCTCTATAACTAGGGATGAGGGAATACCGGTTTTTCGGTATTGAGCATGAGTACCGATATTTATATTTCGGTACTCACCGATACCGGTACTTCAAATAGCAGGGAGCTGGTTTCCTGGGCAATGAGGAAGCGAGGCGGTGGGTAATGACTTCTTGATTGCACGGGAAGCCGACTCAATGCTGTTTTGCTGCCTCCATGCTGTTTAAATACTATTACTAGAATACTAGTATTGGTGCATCCCTATCTACAACTAAGCTTGTGATTGGGTGAAACGTGTCAGTGGGGGTGGACTTTGGGCGGGACACCAGTGGTGTTACACAAGCTTCAATAAACTATCCCAGTGGAATTCGGTGTGCTGACAGCTTTTCTTGGGTTTGTATGGACTAAGCTCAGGAGATCTTAAAAATGCATTTAAGTACCTTAGCTTAAAATGTAACCTATTTGTGTATAATTGCTATGCCTGATGAAGGGACCCTGTGTGGCCCCGAAAGCGCTTGTGTAACTGACATGAGTTTGCAATAAAATCTACGAACTTTGATCCTATAAGGATTTGGTGTGCTGGTGACGTTTCTGCAATTTTCTATTTGTGTATCACTCGTCTTTAGATCCTTAGAAGGAAGGACAGTGTCAGCACAAATTCAGAGATGATTTGAGGATCTACAGCTGAGTGATACACAAATAAGATACTGTTTTGGTAATAGTTAAAGGTACTTGAATGCATTTTTAAGATTTAACTCCAAAGCTTAGTGTCACTTTAAGGATAATGTCAGAGGGACAATTTTGTCAGCAGTAATACTTCAGAATCACATAGATTCAACCTCCATTATCACTAGTGGAGGCTGTGTAAAACAATGCTAAAGCCCAAACACTTGTGAGGGAGCATAGGCAGTGTGGATGGCAGTAAGGCAGGGACTTCATAGGATAATTTTATCTGACTTTTAGCAGATCTTCACTGTGGACCTAATCTTATCACAGTTTTAGACTATTAAGTCAATTACTGCAGTTATTCAGTTTTTCAGGTTGCAAAGTTCATAAATACGGTAAAGCTATGCTAACTTGGAATTCCTAATAATGTGCAAGAATAAAATCCTTTTATTAAATTTTTTTCGCACATGAGCAGGACAATTCTGTCACCAGCAACATTTTGTCAGTGAGCTTTCACTTTACAAAGGGATTATACACTCGGTAAACTGAAAATTATTTTTGCTAGATGAACAATCTCTACTCCTTTGATAAATCATTCTCTCTGTGCTGGTTCCTAGTGTAGATGTGTGAATTAGATTATTTACACGATTTGCAGGTTACCAGTCACTTTATGTCCATACCTTAAATCTTGCCTTAAATAATGACCAAACTGACAGGTGGTGAAAAAATAGCAATGGTAAAAGAAGGTTCTGCTTGGCTTACTCTTTCATGATAGAGTGTAAATTTCAGAGTCGATCTACTGTTATTGTATCTCTCAGTGGATATGAGCATACATTGGAGTCCCTCAGAAATGGTTTAAACCTGGAGAAAGGTTAAACTAAGCACTACATTTTTCAGCAGAATGTGGTGTTGGCAAGTCTGCTAAATATTTAATGCACTGGTTCTTTTTAAAAAAGTTGGAAATAATATTCTAAAGCTACAACAAATGTTACAAAATTCATGAATGGGAGTTTTCCTGGCAGCTGTCCTTGTGGGTGAAGACATCTGCTCTCTTTTTTTATCTTCAGCCACGAGACCTGGCACACACACTAAAGTATAGTTATACTAACAGAAATTGGCTTTCACTGAATTCTCTAACAGATCTTTCCTTGATGTTTACAATCTGCACAGGAGCAGGGCTGTGTTTATGCTTTGCTGCAAGCTAAGTTATTGCCCATTGCACATCACAGCCACACATAACACTGAACTAAAATGATTTCATGAAATACTGACTCCCCCATTTTAGCTGATAAAGGAGACAGAAAATGCTCTATATATTTCTGTACAAACAAGCAATTTACTTTTATGAGGTTTGTTTTCAATAGTTGCAGCATTTTGTTTACAGAACTATTTAGTCCATATTTTATCACTCTAAAAATAAGAAGTAGCACATTACATGTAAATCCTAGACAAACAATAAGTAGAATTTATGCAGTATAATTTGAAAGGGAACTATGGGGTAACCGTGTTACGGGAGGACATACACATATTCTAGCGTCCTCCTGTGACCCAAAGCTCAGTAAAGCAAAACAGATGACAAACGCACTCATCAATTCGTCACCAGCTTTACAGCAAGGTACACACGGAATGGGCACGGAACACTACAGCTCGCGGTATACTGAGACCGCCGCAGCCGGGGTGGATCCCGACATTACTGTCGAGATCCACCCAGCTCCGTGAGTGACAGCGGGTTCTGCCTATCTAGAAGCAGAGTCAGCTGTACCTACCCGCTCCCTCAGTCAGCGCTGGAGAATTGGAACGGGGTAAATCCCTGCAGGGAGCCATGGCTGACCGTCAAGGGTCTCTGCAGGGAGATGATCGAGAAGTGAGCGAGCGACGGTATGTGTTCGCTCACTTCCCGATCTATTGAGCCGACGTTTGACAGTTTCATTGTCACATGTCGGATCGAACTTGAGTGATTCTCACTCACCTCATAGTTCTCCTTTAAATATTGTATTTTTACATGTAGTACTTTTGGTTGCTCATAAAAACTGCCAGTAATCAGTAGTATTAAGGTTCAAATTAAATGCTCTGAAAAGACTTTCCAATTTATTTACATTAAAGTGGCTATTGTATTCAGCAGATATTGTATATATTTTTATATATTGTAATTTACCAATCCAAAGATGTGGTGATTGCATACGTTTACATTTTTCAGGCAAAGAACATTTTCAGCAAGTACAGAAAATACCTGTTAATCATGGAATGCAGAAATGCAGTGTACTTGTCACTTCCTGAGTGAGCTGAACTGAAAGCAATATTATCTTATGTTCAATGTTATCTGTAAGCTACTACTGCCCCGCCCCCCACATCCCCATGTACTGCCTAAAGACTACTCACTCTAGAAGAAAGGTGTACGTGCTGTTGCTGCCAAAGGATCAATCTGCAAGGATCAGGCTGCTACTAAATGTGTACAGAGAAACAGAGAAAAGTGCTGTGAGCTGATGTGTGCTGCGCAGAGCGGTGGTCTGAAGAGATTTTGTGGCAGAGTAACATAGGGCACAGCCACAAGAAGAGGATCGTCAATAAAGGGCAGAGAGGGAGGCCCAGAGCCTTGTGGGCTGCCCTTTGCCTGACTCCATCCAGTCAAAGAGGTACTGTGGCCTGGCTTGAATCCAGATCAATTGTGTTTGTGGGATCGCCAGATAAGGAGCCATCTGCGGCCAGGACTCAGGAGGACATTGGTTCCTTTTTGCTATTAGTGCTAAAGTTCTGCAGAAGGGACTTGCTTTACTCATCTCAAATCTCAATTATTTAATAAAAATATCTCATGTTTGTGAGTGAAAATTCCAATGAGATATAAATTAGACATGTGCACCGGCAAAACATTTGTTTAGGTTCATTTCATTTTGATTCAGATTTTGTGTTATCTAATTTTTCGGGATTCGGGTCCGAAAGTCAATTAGTTTCGGAATTCAGAAGAAATTCGCTATCGGTAGTCTGTATGACTGTTTTCGTTTTCGATTTCGTTTGTTTCGTTGCAGCAGTGACATAATTTTTTTTATGTCACTTTGCTGCAACGAAAATTCGTCCACAAACGATAATTCGTACAGACTATCGCTAACAAATTTTGTCCGAAATTTCGTTTTCGGAAATTCAAATTCGTTTTCATTCATCATTTCTGTTATTCGGATATATCCGATTAACGAAAATTACTCAGAAAAACTAATATAAATGGCCCCAATGCCATCAGGACTGTAGCCTATACCCTACTAGACAGTGGCTTAGAGCCTTAGAGCCTGATAGTGCTAGGTATGCTATTTATCTGTAGAGTCAGTTGTTTACTGCACTGTTATTGTGATTGCCTGTGCCAGTACTGAAAAGTATTCCAATACAATCTATATTGATTTATCCACCTAAAGCTCACCTCACACATTATAATCTGATCGTATAATCTCCTTTAGATCTACCAACAACTATGTAGTGCAGAGGGCTGCCTGACTGGATAAATTATATAGGTCCTTATATTACACACTTTTGGTAAATATAAAGTTGGTTGTACAAAGATTGTACAGTCAGATTGTAATGTGTATGGTGACCCTAACACAAAAAGTCCCTTATCAACTCAATAAAGCCATTCAACTGGTGATTGTTGGGTTCAGGTACAGGGTAGGTCATCACTGGGAGTGGCAAAAGAACCCAAACAAATCCAGCTGCTCCTTAGGGGGTTGTGCTACACATGTTCAAAGTCTAGCCTGGGTGCCAACCATAGCTCCCTACATAGATACAGTGGAGTGGGTGAGCCTAGCCACCCTAGGACTGGAATGGTGTTATTTGCAGAATTATAAGTGCAAACTAAAAGATAAAAGGCCTGAAATAGAAAACTAATGCAGCCACCACAAACAAAAATAAAAGTTACACATTTTTGCAAAAGCTGGTTAATCTATGCAAGGGAAGAAAAGGTTGTATTACAAGTAATTATGTATGCCACTGTTACAATGCCATAATAATCCTACAATTTACTTTTTAAATTAAATTCCGATTTCAAAACTTTAAATTGCTATGAATACATAAACAAATGTCTGTATACAAGAAAGCCTGACAATAAAAAATCAAAAGACAAAATACATTGGGGGGAATTTATGAAAGCGATTGTGACAACATTTTTAGGCACAAAGAGCAAAATGTCATGCTAACTAACCGCAGAGTTCTCTGTTATTACGGATGCACCGATACCGGTTTTTCAGTATCCAGGACGAGTACCGATATTTTGCTTACTGTACAAGCCAATATCGAGTACCGATGTCGGTGCTTCTGATGGCAGGGAGCTGGCTTCCCAGGCAATCAGGAAGCCCGGGCGGCAGGTAATGACATGCCCAGCTTCCCAGGAAGCTGGCTCTATGTGGTTTGGACAGCTCGATTGTGATTGGCCGGGTAACCGGCTTTCCAGCCAAGCAGCATCGAGCCAGCTTCCCGGCCAATCAGGAAGCAGGGCAGTGAGTAATGACCCAGTTTCTTGATTGGCCAGCTCGATGCTGATTCGCCAGGAAGCCGGCTTCCCAGGCAATCAGCAAGGAGCCAGCTGTGCGGCTCCAATTAGGAAGCTGGGAGGCGGGTCATTACTTGCCATCCAGCTTCCTGATTGCCCGGGAAGCCGGCTCCATGTTCCCCTATGGCACTGCCGGTCAGTGGTAATCTTCCTGTGACCGGAATTTTCGGTATCGGGGAAGGTATTGGAGCATTTGGGCTAGTATTAGTATCAGTACATCCCTATCTGTTATGCCTTTTTTAAAGTGTTCTTGCGACATATGTTTGTGACTTATAAGTGTTCTTGCGACATATTAATGTTTGTGAATCACTGCACATGTTTTGTGACATTTCGCATAATATTTCAACTGCACAGTATTTGTGTACAACATTTGCGACAGTAGAAGACCTCCAAACAGATGCACATTCTAGAAGTTCTCCTGAGCACTTCTTAAACTATGTAAGCTAAACACCTCGGGCTATTCAGCTGTCATCCAGGAGGTTGCCAGTAATCTTTTAGAGTTTAGAGACAGAAAAATATAGAGACTGTTTTTAGACAATTCTCCTTATGAAGACATTTAGGAATGAAATATAAACTAAGATAATAAATCTGTCACCATATGCACTAGAAATAAGTAGTGATGCACAGATACTTTTAGAGTACCAGTGCAGATACTTGGCATTTTCATGAGAACTACCAGGGTTGCAGTCGTTGCAGCTGGGACCTGGCTCTGGCACTCCACCACTGTCCTGAAATCATTAGTCTGTATTGTTTTAGAAAAACTGTCACATGACAATAAACAAAAATGTATCAGTACTCGTACTTGTAAGTACTCGGCAAGTACCAGTACTCGTACTCGCAAAACTGGTATCTGTGCATCAATTTATTTTTATGTATAAAAACAAAATTATACATTAAAACAGAGATGTACAAATCCCAGGAGCTCCGTGTGCTCCTTACAAATGACAGCTGCCTCCTAACTTTTGAATTTTTCTCTAGTGTAGTCTTGGAGCTCAAAAGTATCGGTACATGTACTCGGTATCTGTGCAACCCTAGAAATAAGGGATATGACGGTTTGAGAGATGCTGATGGTGCTACAACATTGATAAACTGTCCCCTATGCATATTGTATAAAGCACAAGGGTTCACAGCCTCCTCAACATATTTTCCTCAGTTCAAGTACTCTGCTATACAAGTCATTAAACATAATTAATTTTACTTATAAAGTTTCTGAAGCAAAACAAATTAAAATGCATACAATTTGCAAAACAATTGTTACCTGAATGTATTCAGTGAGCGAGTTAAATATTTGTTTGGTAACAGCCAGAGATTTGGAAAAGTTGCGCTGTCCAGATTCATCAATCACATCCTTCCCCGAGTAGTACCAGTAGAAGTCACTGATAGATTCCTACAGAAGAATCACATTAGCTGTTGTCTGGAATGAACAGATCTATAGAGTTACTGGGTTTGCACCCCAATTATTTCATTTTATTGTATCTTTATCAAGCCTGTGTACCAGGATGAAATAATGTAAAGCGTCCACTGTTGGTTTTGTGTTTAGATGAAGCACTGAGATCTTGAGGAATGCTGAATTAAGTTTTACTTGCCTTAGAAGAACATTACACATATGTATACAGCATTGTGCAGAAAACATAGAACTTCCTGTGTATCATAGATAAGCATGCACATAGAGACTAACAATGCACTACAGTGCCATCTACAGCTCAAAAGACAAATTATAGTAATACAGTCAGTAATACAATCAGTATATACTGTTGCATTTCCAACATCCACAACATTACAGATGCCTGAAAAGTGCAAAATACCATCTGTTGCCCAAACCTGCTTTCTCTGTACTTCACTTCCATCTAAAAGAATATACAGTATTTTCCCAGTGGTTATACATGTAATTCTATATCGTTTTCTGTAAAGTGTTTCAATGTTTGAAACTGGTTCATTTTCTCCTAATGAGGAAACCACTTGTTAATATAAATGAAAATAAATTACCTCATACAATAACTCAAAAATACCCCTGTATTAACTAAATAGAGTCACCTCCTGAAAAGGCAGCATTTAATGATTTCATGATAATGATGATTGAATCTGGAAAATACATACTTAAAGACCAATTGATCTCTCATGATTCATTACTGTAATGCAGCCATGCTCTATATACAGTGGCGTCATTTATCTGATCTTCTTTTACTAGTATGTGCAGCAGCAAGGGTTAAAATCCATTGTGCTCCAGCAATATGTAGAGTTGGATGGTGGTTCCATTACACAAAGAAATGGACCTGCTCTCTCATGGTCGAATAAACCTCCCTGAACAGTACACCAATCAACAGCGCTCTCACTACTTGAGCAGTGCAGTCGAACAGTGTACTGTTGAAGGGGGCATGTCAGACTGTAGGAGAGCAAGGCCACTGCCGTGTCTGAGAAAGCTGTGGTCAGGCTCTCCAAATTGCAGCACATATCAGTTAAATTAAAAATAAAAGAAAGCAGATTTATGACTGTATGTGCAGCCTGGCTGCATTACAGAAATACATTGTGAGGGTGCAACTGTTTTGTAAAGGCCATTAATATAAAGATTAGGGTTTCAAAACCTGTTGCATTGAAATTGTGAGCACTGTCAAATTAATTTTAGTGTATACCACTGAAAATATAGTAGATGAATGAAAACACTTTGGACAAAAGTGTACAAGTCAACAAGTGCAAATACAAAGACTGACAGTTATGTTTTTAGGGCAGTAACCTTTAGCAAACAATGCAAATACACTTTTTAGTATAAAGTAGAAACAATAATTCAAGGTTATTATGTGAAAACTCCACTAAACAATTAGACCTGGAAATCTGCACTATAGCATAGAAGGTTAACCTGAATATCATACAGTGATACCCAGTGAAAACTGAATAATCAGATAGCTGCCACAGTTTTTCATACCAGTGACATTGGAAATGATAAAAACTGGAGAAAGTGGATTTTAGTAATGCCTACTTCTCATCTTGGTGTATATTATGTGCATCAAAGTAGATGTAAAGTAATTTTCAATCATTTTAAACCTGCAGCATTTTTCAAAATAATACCAGGTAATGCTGCCATGAAGACTTTTGTTCAGGCACTTTCTGTTATAGGGTGACAAAGCTTTGTCCCTGTCTCTCAATAGCTCTTCTGGGTTGTCACACTGTCATATGCACTTTGTGCAGAGACAATATGCAGGTATGTTTCATGTGTGGTCGTTTTGCACAAGGAGGGGATCAAATTGATGATTGATTCACCAGTTATTTGAATTCATTTGGATGTTATATGGGAAGTTCACTCGTTATTTTTTACACATTTTGTTACATTTGAGATTGAGTTAGGATGCAACAATATTTATGCTACTTTTTGGATTACGTTACTAATTGTTTATGAGCTATCCACTGTTCATGATTCACATTTTTATCACACACATGGAATTGATTTACTATTTGTAAACTAAAAGATTAGTTAGGATAATAATATTCTTTACGGTTGGATTTATATTACCACTTTTCACTTGTATTATTTTTTATGGATTACATTGATAAATCGTATAGGCGATATTCACTTTATTATTCACATAGATTTTTTTTTTTTGCTCCTTAAAGGAGAACTATGGGGTCAGTGTTTTTCCCCACAGTTCTCCAAAGGGTAACGGGGGGACACAAACTAGCGTCCTCCCGTTACCCTAAGCTCAGTATACCGCAAGCTACAGCTCGCGGTATACTGAGACGCCGCAGCCAGAGCGGATCCCGACTTAGATGACGGGATCCGCCCAGCTGCGTGAGTGACAGCTGGCTCTGCCTATCTAGAGGCAGAGCCAGCTGTACCCGCCCCCTCCCCCGTCCGTTCCGCCAGTCAGCGCTGGCAGATCGGATCGGTGAGAGGGGAATCCAGCCCCTCCCCCTGTCACGGCAGAGAGCCGTGACAGGATCGAGAGGTGAGGGAATCCGGTATGTGTTCCCTCACCTCCCGTTCTACTGAGCCGACCTGTGACAGTCTCATTGTCACAGGTCGGCTTAGAACTATGAGATGAGTGGAAATCACTCATGTCATAGTTCTCCTTTAATTATTTTTTGGGATCATTTTATTTATTAATTTATTTCGTATATTTATTCGGGTTTGCATTCAGCGCTGTGTTGATTTATTAAGATTTACTGAAGCCTTTTGGTTCCATTTACATAGCAGCTTAGTAGTAGTTTTAATCCTTAGATTTAGGATCCTTTCCTTTAGCGCAGATTATTGTTAAATCATGTTTCACTATTGTCTCCATCAGGAAGCTAACCCTGAGCAATTAAATGCTACTGCTATTGGAGTGATGCATGTAGGCAGGATGTGGATGATAAAAGTCTACAAAAGACCAGCAGCATCGAGAGGCAAAAAAGGATGAAAAGGGCAAACCCATTATTTTCTAAAAGAAAAAACATCACATGTAATGCAGCCATGAGCTTATGACACTTTTAGCAAACTAAGGAGGTTATTCACTATGGAGCCGAAGGATTCATCAGTAGTTTTGGCTGATCCTTCGGCTCTCTTCGGCTGCCTCTGCCTTTTGGTTCAGTCGAATGGAAAGGTTGCTGTACGGGCTATTTTCTATAGCCCGTACAGCAGCTGAAGGTAGCCGAGCCGAAGCCGACCAGTCTCCACGCAAATAACAGCTGGGCAGAGCCAGCTGTAAACGCACGGCTCGCTCCACCCAGTTGTAATGACAGATCAGTGTCCCCAAATGATGTAACGGCCGGCGCCACCCAGTTATTATTCATTGGCGGGGACCTGCTAGAAGACTCTGGTAGGTGCCGGCCAATATGAAAAATTTGGGCAGAGCTAGCTGTCACCGCTAGCTCTGCCCAATTATTTGTTTTTTTCTTTGAAATATATTTTTTTTATTTTCCTATTTATTTACATTTTTAAATTAATTTTTCAACTCTTTTTTTTTTTCATTTCACTTCTTTTCTATTCTATGCAGAATGTTGCTCGGCGGCATTCGGCTACTCACCTATGAGACTAGGGGCAAACAGCAGCAAGTGAGCTGCCGAAGCTTTGGCTCAGCCAATCCAGATGTTAGATCGGCTGCGTTGAAGTCTCTCTGCACTTTGGCTCAGCCGAACATGCTGAGCATGTTTGGCTGACCGAAGGCAGCCGTACTGAGCCGGAGTGAAAAGCTGAACGTCGTTCGGCTCTGTTCACTTCGGCTCTGTTATTCACTCGGCTGCCTTCGGCAGCTTTGTGAATAACCCTGTAAATGTCATTTAGTTAGGGTTAACATGTACTTTAAGGTGTCTCCTAATGCAAATTCCATGCATTACAATGCACATCTATGCCCATCAATGTGTGCATTAATAGTGCATGTGTTTTTGAAAAGCAAAGGAGTGAATTAAGACCTAAAAGTAGAACAGTTACTATAGCAGCCCATTTGGTTTCATTTTTCAAATGAAGCAAGGGATGCGATTAGTTGCTTTGGGTCACTGCTCCAGTTTCCCCTGCTCCAAACTTGACATTTTGCACACAGTAACTATTGACGTTATAATTTTAAGTATAATTTAAGGATTGTTTTATATTTTGCACTTTGTTCTGAAGTTTTAATGTAGCCATTCATTATATCCTATTTTGCTCCACTTGCCCTTCCTGAAAAGGTTTGCTGCACCCTTTTCTTTAATACCATATTTAATTAAACACATTTTTCCATTACAAAATGCAGCACAGTGAAGTACAACAATATCACATTACTAATGCTAAACAGTGGCAGATGAATATCCCCATGCATTATACACAGAATCAAATTCCCATTGCATGAGCTGATAAACTTACTGAATAAACATGCTAAAGCATAGCAGGTTTAGCTGAGAATTCCTTCTATCTTTTTTTTTGTTCTTTGCATAGTAAATATAATTTTTTGCTTTGGATCATATAAAAGACCATTTTATGACAAATGGGCCCCAAAATATGCCATGTCTGTAGAGAAGCTATCTGGTGAATGGCATACAGTAGCTGAGCACAAAATTAAAAATATGCTTTAATTACCTGGAGACGGAGAAGATAATCCACGGTGCTAATGATAATATTTACTGTGGTGGTATTTCCCATCTGGGTTCTGAGGAAATTCTGAAAGTCTTAAAAAAAAAAAGTATGAAAATACATTCAATAGGCCTGCATCAGAAAGGCAGCAGATGTGTTGTGTATCTTTTACTAACTATACAAGCCTCTAGAACTTAATCATCCACTTCTGTTTTTGTAGAATTTATACAAGTGATCTGCAGTGCTTATGTCATTTTTTTGTTTTAGAAGGATAAGCACATTGGTAGTATGCTAGCGGAGGAAAAGATGGCTACATTTTCCTTGAACTTCAATGGGTCTTGTGAATCTTATCAGCTGGCTCTGCACCCCAACCACTTAATCTATACTGCTTGGTTTACCCACTGTTTCAAAGAGACTGGCAACTCAATATTAGCAAAAAAAAATAACAATTGTAAACATGCTTCCATGTTAGGCTCAGCATTCACAAGTTTAAGTATACAAATCAGTGCCAGGAAAAAGTTCTCTGGAACAACTTTTATTTAAAAAAAAAACCTGAAACTGACATTATGGGCAGATCAAAGAAAAACTAGGCGCTTTTAAACCAGTGTTGACAGATTGTATTCATACAGGAGCGTCCTGATGCACAGGGTGGGACCTGGCCATCTGACAGTCATGCCCCACGAATAACACTGGGAAAACTGCTGTTTTATGTAATCTGCAAGGTGAGTTTAAGGCCCCAGCTGTGTTTCCCTACTGCACCTCCTGCCTCTTTATCAGACCAGTCCTGAAAAAAGGACACAGTATAACATCCAAAAGGACACAGTATAACATCCTGTACGGGCTATTCACTATAGCCTGTACAGCAGCTGAAGGTAGCCGAGCCAAAGCCGACCGATCTCCACGCAAATAACAGCTGGGCAGAGCCAGCCGTGATCGCACGGCTCGCTCCACCCAGTTGTAATAACAGATCAGTGTCCCCAAATGATGTCATGGCCGGCGCCGCCCAGTTGTTACTCATTGACGGGGACCTGCTAGAAGACTCTGTTAGGTCCCGGCCAATATGAAAAAGTTGGGTGGAGCTTGCTGTCACTGCTAGCTCTGCCCAATTATTTGTTTTTTTCTTTCAAATATAAATCCTAATACATATCTTACCATTGTTGTGTCCTTCACACAGTAGTTGCAGGAATCTAAAGAGGTCCCTTGTAAATTCATCATTCTGTAAAACCTTCTCACCTTGGAAAGACACATGATGTCAAGTCATATTTAGTAAATATATACAGGGAAATTCACAATTGCATTTACTCAAGAAATTACCCGTGCACTAATTCACTATCACTTAAGACTTATTTTTTTGTGTCTTGTACCACACAAACCAAATTCATATTTTTTTGCAGAAATAGAGTTTATTAAATTTTTCACAAACATAAAAATAAAACAACATACAAAGTAAAACAACATACAAAGGCAGCGTCAGTTGAGTGAACTTGGTAATAGTAGCAGGGCTGTAGACAATAACAACCACCTTAGAAATGTACAGGGCAATGTGCCCAGATACGAGCCGTACCTCCGCTCAAAGTCTTGTCCCCGGCGTGGGGGTACTAGACTGCTAAAGCTCTCCCCACCAAGGAGGTCAACGTTATAGAGGCAGGCTCGGAACTGGGTCTCCAGCATCGAGGTGACCAAGGGAAGCCCTGCGAGATTCCAGGTACCCTACACATCAGGTGCCGCGCCCCACTTAGAGCCGCCTTACAACACAAACCTAACAATCGACTCATAACACCACAAGACAAGTGGACAACAAAGGGGCACAAAGACGTTCAGTGTCTTAAACTCATCCGTTGTCATAAACATTAGCCATGGCCTCCATCTGGACCGGAATGCCTCAGACCTGTCCAGCCAACCAAATTCATTTTTATCACTTTTTTTAGTATAATTTCTGAATCCCCCAGGGGACAATGCATGTCCCGTTTAGATTTGTGCTGTAAGCAAGTAAAAGCACAGTGTTGTTATTTCTTATTTTCTTCTTGTTGCTGGTTACCACCACCAGCAACAACCCCCCCCCCCCCCCCCTTTCACTTTCTCTCATCC
>NW_017306414.1:1496654-1500208 GCF_000935625.1 Nanorana parkeri | reverse complement strand
CCCCTTTGTAAGTTTCCTATTCAGAGTAATTCACCAATAATTAAGTAATCCGAAACAATAGGATTGCTTTGGATTACATGATTACAGTGACATTACTTAGTGCTCGAAGTAATCCACAGTACATGAGAAATACAATGCAGATCGGTGCCCTGTACTGTGTTGTGCACTGATCAGATACTTTTACTTTTTGCGATACTTTTACTTTAATATAATATTACCAAAGTGAATACTGAACATTTAAAAGATAAATATGTACAAGTTAGCATTTTTATGCTTTATTTATAATTTGTTTCTAACACATATTATGATATTCCACATTTTATCAAATGATTTTTAATATTTTTAATATTGAAATCCATCTATTTTTGCTGACAATAGAAATTATGAACCAGTTAAGAAAAAGGACTATTTAACAAGTAGATATATTTTAATTTTATTTTGACTAGTTGCCTCAGTTCTATGAGTTTTAGACAGATTCACAGAGGTGTCTCTCCCATGTACATAAAAATGGGGCTGATTCTTGTTAAACCGTAACAACAGTCTTTGTGAATTCCCCGGATAATGTTCATGAATAATCTTATCTGTACAATTATGCCAGCATCTGTTTTAGCTTTAGCTTGGCAACAGGTATGGACTCCATTATCTACACCCCATACCTCAGCACATATTGAAGAGTAGACAATAGAGCATATACTTATTTGTGACTAAACCTAATGAGTTTCAAAGTTAGTTTACACGGGTCATTGTTTTTTGCATTGTTCTTCTGCAATGAAATTTATATATTTTCAATATGATATTGCAGAGCAGTACGAATGCTGCATTTAACTTGCTTCTGAGTCTGATGCCCATTTTAGACTTGGGTTGATGTGCTTTGTCGCTTCAGAACTGCTTCTTTCCACATACAAATCTACAGGAATGCAAAATAAATTGAAATAGCCAATAGGAATCTAGTAATGCATTCCTATGGCCCCGTGTCACTATAAAAAAAAAAGAAAAAGCAGTGTTTCTCTCCTGGGCGGCCGGGAGCGGGAGACTCCCGGGGCGCCTGGCAGAGTTAGCTTTCTACTGAACCGAAGGGGTCATGGGGCCGGAGCTAACCGAAGGATCGGCCGAAGCTACAGCTAGATCCTTCGGCTGCTTCGTGAATAGACCACATCGTCCTTGTTGGCAGTGAACTATAACCACTGAGTGTTTATATAGAAGAGAGGCTAATCCTTTTATTAGTAGACAACTATGGGTAAACAGCTGAAAATATCTGGTATATGGCACATGTATTTCTTATTATGCTGGCCTCTGAAAGATATTTTGTTTGCCTCAATGTATGCTGTGCCAGGTGTCTATAGTAGCCCAGTTATATAATTACAAAATACAATTTTACAATATTATTAAGATAAGAAATTATAATAATATAGTTTGTGACTGTGTGCCTTGTACAAAGGGAATATGTTATATTTTATTAAATGTAACACAAACTGTGCAATTACAGTGTCAGAGGAAAAAGTGAAAGCATACTGCTTTAGACGTATTTGAAAACATAAGATGCATATGTGAAACAAACTAGAGGACGGTAAGAGCTGAATAATTAGAGATGAGCAGATAATTAATTAATGTCTGCAGGCTTATGCTGATAAGATGAAAGTTGGTCTGCTAGTTTATCAAGTAGAAGCATGTAGCCCTCAGCATGACATGAAGATTGTAACAAATGCCTGGAATAAAATGTAATTAGGGATGCATTTATCTAAAAAAGAAGCATCACTTACCTCGTTCACGGACAATGACTGCGCATGGAAGGATAAAAAGAGAGAGAGAGCGAGAGAGATAGTAAGTTGCTGGTGCATAATGTGATTTCTACAGTCAGCACTCTTCAGTGACAAAATGGACCTTAACATGCTCTTGATCTGGGCAGTGATGTGAATGCACAATCAGACTTTCTCCCTAAACACTGTGACAAATCACTCATAAAATGGATGGGAAGAACAATTCTAGCTCACTGCTTCAGTGAAGTATTAGAAGCTTTTCTGAGCAGAAGCATTTTACAGATGTGATATCAGGGATCTAACTCTGCCTGGTAGATATATCAGATCGTGTTTCCACACTAAACTCTTAAGCTATCTCTACAGTATGTTTGTTTAACATGACACTAAATGCAATTTTAAAACACCTGTTTATGGATATGAACAGCTTATAAAATGTGAATGGATAACAAAGATTGGTCTGCTAATATTGAATCTCTAATATATGTCTAATAATGACGGGTCAGTCTATCTAATACGGCTATTTCATTATGGATGGACACTACTGCAGTGAAGATCTTGGATCTTGGATTGGGTCGCTTGACCCTATCAGCCTACTTCCCAACTCTGCCACATCCTGTGATGGAGCCTGAACCTTCTTGTGTAGCACACGCAGTCTTATTATTGAAGTAGCAATGTAAAAACAATAAAAAGCCCCAGAGGGAGGCTTAGACATCCTTAACCTATGCAAGGTAATTCAGAATCTACTGGATTTTCCAATCTTCTGGCATCCTCACAAAGCTAAAATATCAGATTTTGATGGACTTCCCTGTATGAATAATATTGTTATATTAATAATTTGCAAGTGGCTATTGTGTCACAAAGCATGTCATTTAGAAACTTACCTTTTTTTCCCAACATAAATTTGATATTGTAAACTGGTTTGGCCGTTTTCACACAAAACATGCTGTGTTCTGCAAAGATTGGTCCCAGTATAGACACACATCAAGTTGTTGCAGTTTTCAGCCCATGTGTTTAAAGGTTAGTCCAGCAAAATCTGAATTGTGCTACCTCAAAGCAGAAAGACTGTGTAGAGAAACCTATATAATATGTCCCACATGCACAGATGCAGTTGCCTACATTTGGAAACCCTAAAATGTGAGTGCTATCTGGTTGTCAGATTCATTATTTTAAGTTTTACACAAGGATACGTGCACCTTTTTATTGCACCCTTAGGTAATAACTGATCATGTTTTAAATTCCTACACAATATTGTACGAGCAAGTGATAATACTAAAATACTTTAGTCAGGAATCAGAATCTGATGTCTCAGTTTCTAAAAGCCTGTGTTTTTGTTGGAATTCTTGACGTTGTGAACAGCCATATGCTGTTCACAACGTCAGTGTCACTTTTATAAAGTATGACTTTAATGTTCAATGGTAGGTGCTCATGGAAAAAAGCATGACGATCACACTTACGTGTTCCTTCTTCCGTAACCATTCCAAGGCCTTCTGCTTTGTTCTGCCTTTCAAATGCATTCAAGTCAAGAACACTGAATAAAGAGAAAAAAAAAAAAGACAAAAAAGAATGAGATTCAGTCTTGATTTGACCTATGTTGGTGAGGGGGTTCTGCTCTACTGTTAGTAGCTGTGCTAAGCTGACCTTGTGTTTAGTGTACCCTGTAAGGTAAAAAAGCGTGGGCTTGAATCAATTGTTTGTAATATGCTTTAGAGCATGTATAGTGTTGCATTTTACCATGAGAAAAACATGCTGAATGTTCTGCACAAGTGACAATAACAACATTATATTTTTCCAAGTCTG
>NW_017306414.1:1477311-1496626 GCF_000935625.1 Nanorana parkeri | reverse complement strand
ACCTACTCACCTGCATGACATCATTAGGCCAGACAAACTCTGGAAGAATCCAGCATCTTTTTTCTCTTTCAAGTAGTCTAACATTTTCTGCGAAAATAAATACAATCAAATGAGAGAAGTTTCATTTAAACAGAATAACCCATTTTAGAACACTCACAGACAATAAAGTAATCAGTCAAACAATAAAATCTAAAAGAAGTGGACATACAAACTTATCAGCTGTATATAGTCTATTTATAGTATTTAGCCAACTGCCCTTTTTTAAGAAACTGGATTTAGAGATACAGTGTTCAAGGAATTGAAAGTTTAAGTCAAGATTCCTGCCATGTTTCTCTTATTATGAACATATGTTAAGTGTCTCAAGAAGTATTCTGTGAATAACATCCCACAGCTCTCCTGTGATCTACTGTTTCAAGAGTTACTGTAAGCCCAGTGCTTTCATACTCATATCTCCCTCATTGATGAGTAAAGTGTAAAGAAAGAATAGTGCTACACGTTACCTGTTGTACTACGGTATTGCCGCCGTTTAGAATCGATATTCCAAGTTTGAGTGTTTCCACAACCATAGGGCTCATTTCACCTGTGTGATGAAGAATGTGCACTTTCAAAAAGCAATAAAAATTATCATATTATGGCTAACTATTAAAATGTTTCATTAAAAGCAGTTGCAGTGTAGTTTGACACGCTAAAAAAAGACGCATGTTAGCCCCCCATTCACACCATCGCATTCCGTGAACGTGCACCAAATGGGGGGAAACCTTTTATGTAAGTTCACGAAACACACACCAAACGTGGAACGCGCTCGTGGTGTCATTACTAGGTAATATCACCACATGCGCGCCTGCAAAAATGCAGAGTGCATGTTGCAGATTTTTCTACATGAACCACTTTCCTGGGTTTGGCGTGCGTTCCAAAGTTCTATTGAAATAAATGGGGGTGGTCCCTCCCAGCAGCAATGGCAATTATTTCGGAATTTGGGGAGTACTCCGGATTATGTATCAACTAGGATAAGTCTGCCTTGCTACCGATAGATCCTCTCCCAGATGGCCTCGAGCAGTCCGCCTTCCCGTTGATGGTTGTGAACTCTTTTAAATATTTGGGGGTGACGATATCTAGACAAATAACAGACTATGTAGAGCTCAATCTCTGTCCTGTACTGCAGAGATTCAAAAAACAAAGTAAGAGTTGGTGTAGACTCCCGTTATCAGTAGCAGGCCGTACTAACCTTTTAAAAATGATATGGATGCCCCAGCTATTATATTTATTACATAACTCCCCCAGCTTGATTACAAATAGAACTTTTAAGTTAACGAATACCCTGTCACCGGGGGGGGGGGGGTGTTTAAGACATATGACCAACTAAGAGTAGAATACCATCTGATGACTACATACAGTTAGTTGCCTGACAGGCACATCATATTGTTTATTTGTCTGTAAAACTGTTCCACGGCCAACACGATGTTCCATACGCTTGTGTGTTACCATTGTATATGTATGTAACCCTATATGCAACGATGTTATATTTTCCTTTTGTAAAAAACAACAACTTAAAAACCAATAAAAGACTTTGTAAAAAAGAGTAGAATACCAATTGGAGAATAAAATGTTTTTTCAATATTTGCAACTAAGACATGCGTTGAGTGCGCAAGCTGTGGTTTCAGCAGCATGCTTTGCTCCAACTCCCTTGATAGATCAGGTAGTTAAAGCTAAGAAGTCTAAGGGGATAATTTCCCGGGTGTATTACTGTTTTTTAAAAAAGGAACTAAGGAAATTTCCATTGATATGCAGGGAGCGCTGAACAGAGGATATAGGCATAATTGATGAGGAAACATGGAGGGCAGTACTTCAAGGAGTGCAAGATGTGTCTCTTTCTTTATCACATAGATTAACCCAAATATTTATTATACATAGGGTGTACAGAACCCCGGAGTTTTTATATAAAATAGGGGCCCGTACAGACCCAAAGTGTGCGAGATGCAAGCATCAGGAAGGTACACTTATTCATTTATTATGGAGATGTCCAAAATTAAAAAGGTAGTGGATAGGGGTGATTGAATGTTTAAATATAATATATGGAAATATAGTGGATATTAACACATTAACATGTATTCTAGGAGGTTTCAACTCTGACTATCTAGATAATAACAGCACTTTAGCAATAAAAAGGCTACTGTTTCTGGCTAGAAGATTAATAGCATTCAAATGGACTTCAAAGTATCCCCCTACAATTGAAGAATGGAAAGCTGAGGCTAGTAAATATGTTCGGTTTGAAGAACATACTTACAGGATGAGGGGCCAGTCAGGTAAATTTCAGGGAATTTGGAATAGGTGGATTGAAAATATGAATATTAATCGGACTTGAGACCTCCTGGATTAAGAGGACAAAATATAATATTATAAGTGGAAGAAGAGGGAAAGAAATGGGCAATAGTAAATAGAATAAAGATAGATAGAAATGTTTTGTGTGTGTGTTTTTTGTGGGTTTTTCTCTTGTTTTTTTGTTTTTGCTTTGTTAGTTGTTTTGGGCTGTGGATTTATTGTCAATGTTCACAATGTATGGAAAGGAAAAAACAAACAAATAAATAATATCTGATTGAAAAAAAAAAAAGAAATTAATGGGGGGGTGTGCCAAACCTGGGAAACAAACGACCCTCGAACACGTATGAACGTGCGTCATGGCAACACGCATTTGTGCAAAGCTATGGTGAGAATGGGGGCCTAAGAGGAACAACCTAGCCACTAGAGGGCTTTTTCACACACCTCGGAAACCAGTACAGTGGGAAAAACTTGGCACTTTCTCCCACCAACTACATTCAGCTGGGGCACAACTAACTGAAAATCGTCCGAGCCCAGTCATCAATGTAATCAGACAATGCCCAAGGTTTCATCAGACTCAACAAACAGGGTAATGGGCCAAGTGGAAGAACCTAAGGTAGTGGGTCAGAAATCACTCTGAGGGCCATACCAGAATTTAAAGAAGATCTCTGCTCGGTTGCAGCCAGACTTGCAGAGACAAGAACCACCATGGTCTGTCTACAGGAACTGCAGCGAGTAACTTCTCATCACAACACACACTTCATGCAGAGACAGGTTAAAAACTTTCACAACTGGGCCCACTGCAGAAATCTTTGGATCCACAGCTTCCTAAAGTCGGTGGAACCTAAACACAACCAGCAGGCGCTCCAGACCTTGCTTTAACGATCTGATAAAAAGACCACAAGAACCCATCGAGATAGAGCAGACGTACAAGGTACTCTGGCCTCATGGACAAGGACACTAACCCACCACGGGATATCATTTGCTGTTTTGTTAGCTTTCAATTAGAAGAAGAAAAACAAAAGTAAGGTAATGCAGAGAAATCCTTACATTCCATAGGTCATAGGTCAGAGGGGAAAAAATGGCAAGATCCTTATTCTATCACCCGCTGCAACTGCAGAACCTTGAGCCCTCTCCTAGCTGCCCTCTGAGAACACCACACATGATGCTGCCTTCCTCTTCAGTGGTTTCTTTCTTGATCACCAAATGCTAATTTTATTGAACACCTTTAGTCAAAAACGGAAACAAGCACTTTAGAGGGCACACAGGGTCCCTTCATCAGGTAAGTAGAGTTAAGCCGGGGGTGCAAAACAAGTTGTGCTTTATCCTAAGCATGGCACGGCTTGTTTTGCGCACCCGACTTAACTCTACTGACATATCATTGGGTATAACGATGGACATCAATCAACACATACAAGGGCTATAAAGCTCGGGTTTAACTATTCTGTTAAGCCTGATGAAGGAACCCTGCGTGGCCCCGAAAGTGCTTGTTTTTGACAAATTGTTCAATAAAATGAGCATTTTGTGATCCTGAAAGGATTTTTGGTGTGCTGGTGACACTCTTCACAACCAATCTATGAATACAGTGGTGCCACCCGCAATCATTAGGAGCACCCTCCCCATTGTGTGGGATATCCAGTAAGGAGTGCAACAAGATCCTCTCCTTTATCCTATTGCCTAGTTGGTGATAGTTTCCTTCCGCTGATAGTAGGCATTGGGTGCTATCGAGCACCATCTGAACACATATTCTTACCATACAGTACTCCAGTGGGGGTAAAGGTTCTCATCACTTATGAAAACAAACTTATAAAGGATAAATTGGAAAAAAAGGGGGCTAGCTAGACATGCACTTTTGATATAAACAGGTATTGCTGGCTAACACTGAATTCATTATTTTGTATCTTTGGTTATCCACTGTTGTTCATTCTAATTTCAGTGTCTAATTGTATGATGTCACTCCATTGCATTTATTTTAGGTTTTACGTTTTGGTTGCACCCTCACTTCACTTCAATATATTACACAAGAGACCCATTAAGAGAAGTCTTCTACAGGTTTCCTTAAGATTGTCATCCTTGGTCCTAAACCACAGGAGATCCCTCTGGGGTGTTGGGAGACTTGCTGTACAGCCTCACTACCCCTTACACTCTCCCCACACACTATGAAGCATACTCCTCACAGAACCTTACCAAGCAAAAGTCTTTTGGGACTCAGAATTGGATATTTACCCTTTAGCTACCCGCTTTCCATTTATTTTCCTCTCTCAACTTAGACCCACCACTCATCTTACCCTGTTACTCTCCCTTGCTGCCTTAACCTTTCTGCCCCTGTACCACCTTTAACACTCTCTTCCCTTTTGCTTCATTACTACCTCTTCACCAACAAATTCTCACAAACAAAGGGATTAATTGTTCTACTCCAATCCAAACATACACAGATCACAATGACTGAAAACTGACAAAGAGGGCTGCTATCTCTTTCTTACAGGGAAGCTGGGTGAGAGGCTGATCACCCTGGTGAACAACTACTGCTGTTATGAAAAACAGGCAACCTTCTAACATATACTGCACAACTTAATGCGTTTAAATAAGGCTTCCTCATTTACACAGTCAACGTCACCCCTGATACCCCCCTTCCCCCCCCAAATAATGCAGTAGGAGGCTCATAAATATGTTATGTGGGGGGAATTTATAGCTTTGACAACAAAGTTGAACCATGCATACAAACACTGACTGACTGTATCTGCAGACTGAAGGTAATACCTGTATAGATACAACTGTCAGACACTCTGATATAATTTAAAAAAAACAACAACACACCACTGCTGGAATAGCTTGGCAAAAAACTAGGCAACAACACAAACTCAGCCAAAAGCTATTCTGTGCGCACAGAATTAGAGGCAGAATTAGCAAAAAGGCTACAAGGAAATATAACCCAGGAAAAATCCAGGGCCCGGAAGGGCTCATGGTGCAATATTATTAAAGGCCTAGGGCATGGGTTAGAACAGCTTCCTGTAACTCCAAGCAGGAAGCACTGATATGCAAACTGCCCACCCCAGCATTGATCTGCTCCAGTACTTGGAGTGGTCAGATTGCAACAAGACAGGAGGAGGTCTAGAAGGATCGCCAGGTATTTCATAGGTAACAAATAAATAAA
Organism: Nanorana parkeri; assembly: GCF_000935625.1. Lineage (NCBI taxonomy): Eukaryota > Metazoa > Chordata > Amphibia > Anura > Dicroglossidae > Nanorana > Nanorana parkeri. The sequence continues at coordinate 1,491,156 of NW_017306414.1, read as the reverse complement.
AAGTAAACAGGCTACATTTAGACACACCTACATGGAAACACAGACATATATATGGACTTTTAAAATTAGGGGTAACATACACTTTAAATTAGAAAGTAGCAAAATGATCTTTCTGACTTACAGAAGTATGTGCATCACAAGCCCAATATACAAATCCTTTTGAAAGTAAAACAGGACACATGCAGTATGTATCTCAATCACGTATTAAGCAGTTTGCCTGAAGTTCAACTTTAATATACCCATACCCCTTAAAAATCCGGACCGAGTTCATGATACAATATACATGACTTTGTTGAACACTTATTCCCCCAGAATGGAATCTGACCTTTACTTGCACTGATCATCTGAAGCACCATCTCAGCAGCCCCCCTCTCATGTAGACGAGCCTGCTGGTATAATGTCTTTTGTTTTTCCATTTCTTTTTCCTATAAGCAGACATAGAAATTAGAAGTGTGTATCATTTTCATAACAACCTGTAAGCCATCCAAATGCAGTGCTACTAAAATCAACATTCTGTAGTTTAGTACAATAAACTGTGTGTTTTAGCTGCTGGAGACTAAATAGGAGGAGGGCTGAAAAATTAGTGCAATTACCTTAGTGAAACCATTACAATTAGTTTAGGGCATTACTCAATTTATAATACATAATTATATTAAGATGGGAAAACAAACTCACTTCAAATGTTTTCTCTTTGTCCTCATCTTCTTCTTCTTCATTTTGACAGCTCTGCAAATTGGGGTAGAGAATAAATATTTTCCTATATACCAATAGATATCATATATAACTGCATTGTAGTTATTCACTACACAAAAATGTCATACAAGTAACAAAGATTACCAGTGCATATAAAAAAGGCATTGCTGTTATGTGACCACTTGGAGACACTGTTTCATACTGCCAATTTTATTCTAACGCTACACGTAGATATGGAATTTTGATTGAAAATTGGTAATTCCAAAATTGTTAAAGTTGGACACACACTGCACACTATAATTGTACACTCTGTAGATCTACCCATAACTATGCAGTGCAAGAGCCCACCTGAATGGCTACAAAGTATGTGGCTTGTTTAGCCCATCACAATACAGAGAAGTTGGCATATTAAAAGGAGAGTGTAAAATCAGAATTAAAAAAAAACCACAACTGAAATGTAGTTGTAAAAAAAATTCATCCCTTTCTGTTGTTAAATATGTACTGTTCCTAATGTCCCCGTGGCTTTAATGCAGACTTTCTCAATCTTTTTACCCCAGAGAAACCATTCAAATAATTCTCAGGTCTCAGTAAACCCCTGCGAAAAATTATATCTACAGCTCACGATATATTCACAAGATCTGTAAGTTCGTTCGAAATATGCGTGTATGACGCGCGTTTTGCGGTGCATGTTTTAACCGCGATTTCCAGCCCACAAAACGCGCGTCAAACGCGCATTTACGAGGGCTGTCCGGCTGTATCCTAATGGATACGTGCGAAAATACGGCCCAATGAAGCTCCGTAGACGAGCGGATTTTCGAGCCCTGTATATATATATATATATATATACACATACACACAGGTGAAACTCCAATAATTAGAATATCGTGCAAAAGTTCATTTATATCACAAATGCAACTTAAAAGGTGAAACTAATATATGAGGGAGACTCATTACATGCAAAGCAAGATAGTTCAAGCCGTGATTTGTCATAATTGTGATGATTATGGCTTACAGCTCATGAAAACCCCAAATCCACAATCTCAGAAAATTAGAATATTACATGCAATCAATAAAACAAGGATTGTACATAGAACAATATGGGACCTCTGAAAAGTATAAGCATGCATATGCACTCAGTACTTGGTTTGGGCCCCTTTTGCAGCAATTACTGCCTCAATGTGGCGTGACATGGAAGCTATCAGCCTGTGGCACTGCTGAGCTGTTATGGAAGACCAGGATGCTTCAATAGCGGCCTTCAGCTCTTCTGCATTGTTCGGTCTCATGTCTCTCATCTTTCTCTTGCAATGCCCCATAGATTCTCTATGGGGTTCAGGTCAGGCGAGTTTGCTGGCCAATCAAGCACAGTAATCCACGGTCATTGAACCAGGTTTTGGTGCTAGATAGACTTACTTTGCTGGACAATGGAGAAATGCCTACTTACACTGGTGTTCAGGTCACTTTACATTGGTAGCCAGTGGTAGAGGTGTCCCCTTACATTGGTGGTCAGAGGGAGAAGTGCAACCTTAAATTATGAGTTACTGAGAGATATGCCCCCTACATCTATGTTAACTGAGAGTAAGAATGTGTCTTACATTACTGGTCAGTGAAAAATGTGCACCATTTTATTGTTGCTCAGTGGAAAGAATACTTTACTAATGGTGGAGTCAGTGGGAGGAATGCAGCACATATACACAGCTAAAGAGGTCGCTGGTGTCATGCTGTTGGTTCTGCCAAGTGACCATGGCCCTGGAACTATGAAGGTGCTATCAGATAAGTGTTCAATTCACCACTGCTCAAGGAACCCCTAGCAAACTCTGGCACCGTAGGATTCCACGAAACCAAAGAGGGTGCTTTGCCAGCGTCGGGCCTCTATTCAGCCTTGGGCACCGTCTGCTGTCCTTTTTAATTTCAAAAGTAAAGTTCCACACAGTGTCTCTGCCATTGGCCATGCATCTGATCATCCTATATGAGCACCGTGTTCATACAATATGATCAGATAAATGACCAATGGTAGAGACACTGTGTGGATCTTTACTTTTTAAATTAAAGACCACCCAGAGCCCGCACTGACCTCCAAGAGCCCACATTGACCACCAACTTACCACCTAGAGCTCACACTGACCACCCAAAGACCGCACTGACCACCCAGAGCCCGCACGGACCACCCAGAGACCACACTGACCACCATGAGCCTGCATTGACCACCCAGAGCCCACACTGACCACCGCACTGACCGCCCAGAGCCCACACTGACCACCGCACTGAACACCCAGAGCCCACACTGACCGCCTAGAGCCCACACTGACTGCCCAGAGCCCACACTGACTGCCCAGAGCCCACACTGACTGCCCAGAGCCCACACTGACCACCAAGAGCCTGCACTGACCACCAAGAGCCTGCACTGACCACCCAGAGCCCACACTGACTACCCAGAGCCCACACTGAATACCCAGAGCCCACACTGACCACAGCACTGACCACCCAAAGCCTGCACTGACCACCCAGAGCCCGTACTGACCACTTGACCGCACTGACCACACAGAGCCCACACTGACAACAGCACTGACCACCCATAGCCCGCACTGACCACTGCACTGACCAACCAGAGCCCCCACTGACCACTGCACTGACCACCCAGAGCCCGCACTGACAACCGCACTGACCACCCAGAGCCTGCACTGACCACTGCACTGACCACCCAGAGCCCCCACTGACCACCGCACTGACCACACAGAGCCCGCACTGACAAGCGCACTGACCACCCAGAGCCCGCACTGACCACCCAGGGTGGTCAGTGCGGGCTGCACAACACTGCATTGCATTAATTTTGCATGGCACCCCAATGCACTAAGAAAATGCTCCTTTGACCCTTGCAAGCAACCACAAGGCACTGCACTGTGGTGCCCTGCAATGTGTTAACATAGTGCATAGGTAATAAGCTGGCCTCGGTCCTTACGATAATAGATAGGGATAGAAAACAGAAACAAAAACAGTTATACGCTCCATATTATACAAATTTAAGATGAGAAGGTTGGCTTCTGGAAGTCAGCTATGTGTAAAGAAAATGTTTATAACAAAAGTTTATTGTAAATCAGTGTTGTTAGTAACTATCTAATATATCATCACTACTACCATGAACATGTTGCAATCAGACAGTTCATTGCCATCATTATTATTTTCAGTTCACTATAGCTTTTTTTGTAAAAATCTTAGCTCTGGAACTTCCATCTCCAAATTGCAGCAAATTTTAGACGTACACTCCACCCACCTGCATTTAAGAGAACCCTTTGTATTTAAGGTTTTATCTTTGACAAACCAAACTGCTTGTTTGAAAAGCTGCAAACTGACATCTTTAAATCTACATATTCATAGTATGCTTCATCATCAATTTAGTAATTAAGATAATTTTTATTGATACACTTTAATACCAATATATACATTTAACTGGTTGTTTATGTGAAGAACAGAAAAATAAAAAATAAAGGAATTTCTTTTTCCCCCTAATCACATTAATCGTGAAAACAGCAAATCACTGTAGTAAAAAAACACTGGCTACAATACCTTACAAGCTTGGATAAACTAAGCTTAAAGCAGCTTATCTGTAGTGCGAGTGTTCAAATGTAATCCAATCAGATGTAGACAAACACGAGAGAAAACAAAAAGCACAGCCTCAAAAATGTCTAAGGTTTGTACTGTGGACAACTATATGTTGCAGATGCATCATTTTAACAGATGTTTATCAGTGTATACCAGGGCCCTTTTTACTCTTGCTTTAATTATCAAAAACGGCTTAAATCCACTGCAATACCAGGTGGTTTTATCTATGATATGAAGAGCTCAATCTCATAGTGTTAAAGTTAGTGCTTTTATCAAAACAACCTATGAGCTTTGTAAGAATACCTAGTGAATTAATGTTTTCTTCAAACAGCCAGAGTTCAGACACATTAAAATGCTACACCTGCAGTTTTTAGAAACATTAAAGTAGCTGTAAAGTCATAGATTGTAAACACACAATAGCACAGTTTATAGTGTCCCTAAACACGCCTTCATAAAATATAGAAGAACAATTATTTTATTGTTTCAGTGGCAGTCACGTGGTGGTGGTGGTCACCAAGTCTCCCTTTTGCACCCAGAGGGCTGCAGATGGAGACTCAAAACACCCACACTACATTAATGTACTGATATGAGTATTTCGTATAGGTGCTGCTGTCAGTCTAAAGCAATGGGCAGGCCTGGAGGCAGAGACTCGAAATGTCCATGCTGCACTAATGTATTGACAGCGGTACTCCATAAAGGAGCCTCTGTGTATCTAAACCAAGGTCCAGGAGGCATGGCTGCCTTGTTTCTAGACAGGCTGACTACACTAGTACACGAGATGGCCATGACATCCAGGATAAGCATGCCGTGGGAATGAATAAAATGTAATATTTATCTTCTCCAGCAAGGAAGGACGGGGCTTGAAGGGGAGACATTGCTAGCTGGAAGTAAACTCATGATTTCAATATTTGGGTTTACAAATACTTTATTAAGTTACTTTTTTTAGATTGAGAGTACTATAGATGTTAAAACAAATGTATCACTTATGTAAAATGCAGCCTTTTAATTTTACAGAGATTGAAAAGCTGTGCTTTCTTTCAGTAAATTTATTATGATCCAAACCCAAACACTAAACTCTCATAGAAGCTTTGTCATGTTTATTTCATTTCAAAAGTTGTTTTTAAACATTTTAAAAAATGTACAGATTTTACTAAAACTATACCGGGTTATTCTGCCATAAAGGTCCTTGCTCAGCTATTTCCTTTTATGAGGTGACAGCATTCTGCCCTGTCTCCCAATTGCTCTCTAGTGTTGTCACCCTGTCACATGCGCCCCTGGTGGAGACTATAGTCATTGAGCCAAAACAGAATGTGCAGGCCTGTCATCATGAAAAAGTCGGTCCACAACAATGATGTGCAGCCAATGCTGCAGCAAGTACATGTAGACAGCAAGTGGCTGATAGAGGAGATCAGCAGCAAAAAGGTGAAAACAGTATTTTATCTTGGAATTAATAATACATGGTGTACAGAGCACACTAACTGTCAGCTAGTTAGAGTTTAAATCGACTTTAATGTAGCACATATAAAACAACATACAGTATTATGAAGAAATATATCTTCGTTCACTAGAAATTGGTAAAAGAACATTATGGAGTGTACTGTCAGTAGTTTTACAAAGGAAGGTTACAGCATTTAAGGAATTGGGTCCATATTAGAACATCATTGACATAAAAGGAGCAGATGCAGCCATAATACAGGGAATAATTGGGTAAATATAACTACACAATATCATAAATTAAAAAAACAAAATAACACAGCTGCTATGACTAGATGAGGTATCAGGTAACAGCATATGAATAACAGTACATTTGATGAGAAATGGGAAAGTACCCCATTTATGGTATATGAAAGATTTGATTTGGTTTTTATATTAAATAAGACTGAACAAACTGTTAAAGTGCACTCTTTTTTTTCTGAATAAAAAAAACGTATTTATTAGTCTATTTCCTACAGCTGCATGCAGCCAGATGGCAACTGTGGGCAATGAACAGGATCAGATATGTCCAGTGCTCATTCACCTATGCCCTCTAATTGCCTAGAGATTCTAAGGTGCCCTGCAGTTTCAGGAAGGTTGTAAAAGCAAATCTTCTACATTGCCAACTTGCATCATTTGACCTCCTTGTCATTCTTCATCTCAGGGGCCCTCTCTGTAGCTCACTGGACATCCTCCAACAGCATATGCCTTGTCTAATAAGGATTCAGAGCAGTGTCTTTCTGTATCCTTCGACATACATTTGAGCTCTCAACTTACAACAGCAGCTTATGTAACAGAGAATTCAACTGTCAGGTCCCAGAGGCATTGTCGTCAATGTAATAACACAGTATGGCCCCACATGATACATCCGCTGTGTGATCTCATATTATTATATTCTACTTCATGAAGAAGCTGTAAGTCTGTTCCCCAGTGCTTCACATTGGGATTTGTAGCTACTGTTTCTAGGTGCTGAATCATTTCTCCAGTTGACATAATGCATACAATTCTCACTTTTTGTCTAAGAGAGGTGAATTAATAGAACACATCAGGGACTTGCATGGTAATGTGGTAGACAACCATTGCAAATGGTATAAATGGCTAATGTGTGTGTATCACTGGCACACTCCAACATCTTTTGCCTACTGAAACTGGTTTTCCTTTAGAATCACCATGTATTTGGCTCCATTTATGTTTCCCTCTTCTTCCCTTTTCTTCTTTTTATATAACAGTTTTGTTTTATTTAATTTCCCAAATTACAAAGCGACATTTCAAACCATAAGTTCCAATTTTATTCAAAAGTACAAAAGTGTTCTTTACCTGCTCACTAGTTAAATTATGCAAGCAAAGTAAATAATATATAAGATAAATACGGTTTGTGTTTTCTTAAAAAATGTTTAAAAGAACTATGGGCCAACCTTTTTTCTCATAGTTCATAGCTAATGCCCACAATATGCTGACAATGCAGAGCCGAGCTGCAGCCGGGACGGATCCCGACAATATGGTCGGGATCCACCCCACTGCCTGACATCTGGCTCTACCTCTCTAGAGGCAGAGCCAGCTGTGCCTGCCCCCTCCCCCATCCCTTCCCCAGTCAGCGCTAGTGGAACGGAGAGAGGATGTAGGAATCCCTGTGGGGATCGGTGACTGGTGGTCACCTCTCTCTGCAGGGAGATGATCGGGAACTGAGAGATCGGTGGTATGTGATTGCTCACTTCCCGAACAATAGAGATGACAGTTTCAGTGTCACACTTTGGCTCCAATTATGTGGATGAGTGTATTTCAGTCACTCCATAACTCTACTTTAACTCTTTCGCTGCCACCGGCATATGGCATACGGCAGAACACAAACCTTTGCAGCTGGCCACATTAGTATGCCATATGTCGCTGGCTTTTACCATTCTACTATAACCTCATGGTCGTTTAATGATTTTCTTTTAAAAAATGGTAATGTACTCACAAGAGAAAAAAGTCACAAGCGTATTCACTGGTTCCCCTCACAGGAGACTATCGCCCATCAGAAGCCACAGCGCAGTCAAGTCAGCTAACGACCGAAGTCGTCTTCCAGCAGCGAATGGCAAGGGTTTATGCGTTTCTGGTGCAAGCCCCCTTCCTTAGAACCCCAGAAACGTGTTAATCCTTCCCACTCGCGACTTCGGTTGTGAGCTGACCTGGCTACATTAATAAAGATAAAAAAACAGCTGCTTTTTGTCACATATCGATGCACAATCCTACTGGGTTTTCCTCCTGCATACAAAATTTTGATTTCTGAAGTATTAAATATCATCAACAGTAGACAGTTTGGTGGAAATAAAACATAAAGTGAAATGTTGCAAAAAAGTCAAAAACAAAATGTCCTCCTACTGCTTCTATTGCTTGAAAATAATGGATAACACCTGGTGTAGAATGGTGTAAATTGTACATTTTAAATATTTAAAAAAAAAAAAAAATTGCTGGTATGTTTTATGGCAGAAGAGACTCTAAGCGGATTCCTTGCCTACTAGCAGATTTTTCTTAATTATACAATGACTGCCGAATATGCATAGCTTAGTACACAATATCAGCATGTCAAGGGTGATGGGACAAATTGACTCCCAGACTCATGTGCAGAAGTCATGGCATCCATGGCCAGCCAATAAAGATGGCTGAAGACTCCAGTACCGTAGGCAGACCAGGAGAAGATGGCAGTAGAAGAGATGGAGCAGTGAGGGAGATCACTTAAAGATATGCATGCAAGCTATTCATTAGGGGAAGCTACTCTGTGGAAATCGGAGGTGTACAATGATTCAGGGGTTCTAGTTGACTGCAGACTCAGTAATAGTGTGCAATGTCAGGCTGCAGTTAACCTCCCTGGCGGTATTCCCAAGTGTAGCTCGGGGTTACTTTTCCATACCATAAGCGGTAACCCCGAGCTACACTTGGGAAAGCCTCATTGCATTTACTTACCTTATCCCTCAAGCCGCGCTGTGTTCTGCGGCCGATGCCGGCTTCCGTCGCTTGCGAGCGTACGCGTTGCAGGGGGGCGGAACTGGCGGGATATTCAAAAACAAAAAAACGAAAAAAATTCGAAAAAAAAATAGACCGAAAAATTACATGTAAAAATGTTTAAATCATACCACCAGGGAGGTTAACAAAGCTGGCAGATTATTATCATGCATAAAAAGGGAATGTACTCCAGAGACAAATCCATAATTCTGTATAAAATAACGGTTCGGCCTTATCTTGAGTATGTTGTTCAGTTTTGGTCACCAATCCACCGAAAGGATATCCTTGAGCTGCAGAGAGCCCAAAGAAGTGCAAAAAACACAAAAAACTAATAACTGGGTTGGAGGACCTAAACTAGGAGGAAAAATTGGAAACAAAGAAATTGTCCAAACGTTTCTTAAACACATCTACACTCTTGGCTGAAATCACTGCCGATGGCAGTGAGTTCCAGACCTTAACCGCTCTTACTGTAAAGAACCCTCTTCGCCCATTGTGCTGGAATTTTTTCTCCACCAACTTTAGGTGGTGGCCTCTAGTCTTTGTAATGGAGTTAATCTCAAACAGTTTGTTGCCAATGTTGCTGTCACCATTGAACATCTTGTACATGAAAATCATATCCCCCTTAATCTCCTTAATTCAAGCGTAAACATGTTTAAGGTCAGAAGCCTTGTCTCATAGCTCTGGTCCTCCATTCCCCTAATTAGTTTTGTTGCCCTCCGCTGGACTCTCTCCAGTTCAAGGACATCCCTTCTCAGTACCGGCGACCAAAACTGGACCGTGTACTCCAGATGTGGCCGAACCAACGATCTATATAGAGGCCCAATTATAGACTTGTCCCTGCAATACATCCCCTTCTTAATACAGGACAAGACCCTGCTAACTTTGTTTACCGCAGCTTGGCACTGCAAGCTACCATTCAGTTTGTGGTCTACAATGACCCCCAAATCTTTTTCTATTTCTGACTTCCCTAGCGGCATACCCATGATTGTATAGCCTATTTGTTTATTTTTATGTCCAAAGTGCATTACTTTGCATTTATCGACATTAAACCTCATCTGCCATAGTATTGCCCACTCCCCTATTTTATCCAGGTCCTCCTGCAATGTTATATTGTCACGATCCGTTTCTAGTACCCTCCCTATTTTTGTATCGTCTGCAAACACGGAAACATGGCTATTTATTCCCTCCCCGATGTCATTAATGAATAGGTTGAACAATATCGGACCCAGCACAGATCCTTGAGGCACACCGCTCATTACACTAGCCCAGTCTGAAAAGGTGCCCTTTACAGAAACTCTCTGAATCAGTAATACACTGTTTACTGCAAGTTCACTTAAGACGACAAGAGGACACCAACCTGAAATTGGAAGAATAAAAGATTTAATCTAAAACGGCGAAGGGGATTCTTTACTGTTAGAGCGGTAAAATTGTGGAACTCCCTTCCCTAGGTAGTGGTATCAGCTGAGAGTATAGACTCATTCAAGAAACTTTTGGATGTTTTTCTTGAACACAATATACAGGCTCTCTTACTTACTCAAACATACACACATATGTACACACACATACATAAGTTGACCTGGATAGACCTGTGTCTTTTTTAAACCTTAACAACTATGTAACTATGAAAGCGCACAATCTAGCCCCCAGCATTAACCCCACTACAAGGGGCCATTTAGCCGAACTAATTGCCTTACATCAGTGTCTTAAAGCAGTAGGTGCCCCATAACCACAGTGACCAAACCCCAGCCCCAGGAGTAACTCCACACTTAAAGGGAAACCCGGAGCCTCCATATGCCTCAATACATTGGGATAAACAGGATGTGGAGGTGGATGTAGAGAAGTAATACTCACTGCATCTTTGGCATGATTTCGACCAGGTGCCATAGCTGTCCACTATGGTGCCATAGCTGACCACCGGCAGCAGCTGAAATGCTGCAGGCCTGTAATGGATACACTGTGACAAACCGATAGTTTGGCTGAATATATGTACCTTTCTGGGCAGAAACCCTGCAGGCTGCCCATTAGGAAACTGAGTTTTTGCAGCCAAACCCACACTGAGCAAGAAACTGCATGAGCTTGATGGCTGTAACTGGGGGTGTTATATGGCCTGTCATCCAGCCAGTGACTTACTTAAAAGAGAAAAACCTTAGTATTTTGTGGTAGATAATTCTATGTCCTAACATCTAGACAGTAGGCTAATAGCTTAGTTTAATACAAGCATGGCCTGCTCCCTTGGCTGCCTTTTGGTAGTAATATATCCAGTCCATGATTACCTGACCAGGGCTATTTCCTCCAACATATGAAAGAGGTTTTTTTTTTTAGTTTTGGATAGAGTGAAGAAGGATTTGAACCTCTGTCAAGTTTTTATTTTTATTTGTGTCTGTGTCCCCATTGGGCAGACTCACCTCTCTATTTGTCAAAAGGGCAGAAAGTGAGTTGTCCCCAGAACAAGAGGTTAAGAGACATCTGTTGCAGAAACAACTAAGAGGGGAATTCCCCTCACTTGGGAAATGTCCTCTAATTTCCTGTTGTGACTGACGAGTGAATGGAAATTTCTCCAATGATATACAAAAAGCAAAAAATAAACTGGCAGCAGTTTTAACCCTTGCCTTCTCTATCCAAAACTAAAAATCCTACATACATAGACTTGAGTAAAACAGCAGAAACTAAAAAAAACAAAAAACAAACATACATACACTGGAGTAAAATAGCAGACATCTTATTATTTAAAAAACATACAGGTACTATTCATCAACATATTACAAATTATATATTAGACATCTTTGTCATTTTGCATTTAGGACTTTTGATTTATGATAGTTGGTAGTTTTCTTTTTTGGGGAAACTGGACAATAAGTCAATAGAATGTTTGAAAACCATGTTGCCCATGTTAAAGTGTATTTCAAGCTAAAAAATGTTTTCCAGCTTTGGATAAAGTCGGGAAGGATTAGAACTCCTGCTAGATCCTTACTGCTATCCAGGGCTCCGTTACAGCCCATTCACACCAGGGTGGTTGCAGATCAGCGTGGTTACTGCGCTGATTTCAAAAGGGAGGTTTTGGGAGTTTTTGGGTGTTTTTAAGTGTGTTTCAGCGCTGAAAGACAATTAAAAACGCCCAAAACTGTGCTGACAGCGGTTCCATTGAAAGCTGTATGGAAACCGTACCGATCAGCGCGGCAAAAATAGTGCAGGGAGCAGTTCGGACGGAAGGCGGTTCAGACCGCACTGAGCCATGCGGTCGCATGAACGGTCCCCATAGCAATGTATGGGGTCGTTCATGTCAGCGGATCCGCGCGCGCACAAATCCGCGCGGCCGCACCTTTCCGGTGTGAACGGGGCCTTAGAGAGATTTACCCTTACATCAGAAAAGTGAGCTTAAACCTCTCTAACTGAGCCCCAGATAGCAGTAAAAATCTGACTGGGTTCTAATCCCTCCCCCCCTGTCCAAGACTAAGAGAAATGTTTCGGCTGGACATACACTTTAAATTGACATTAAAGGCAAAAATGTTTTTGCCTCAACACAACGTTAATGAAAGCACTTACCTTAAATGATGTATCTAAATCCGATCATCTTCTTCTTTCCTGTAGTTTCCAGCCTTCTTTCCAGCACCGCGGCGAGTCTCCGATCCAGCTCTGACTCCTGTGATTGCTGGCACTTCCTCTCCCACGGTGTCTGCATGCGGGTGCATGCGTCTATAGACTTACCTTGTGTCTCTCCTCGCATCCCGGATGAAAATGTGAACTTCACATGCGCCCGCCCGGGCGGTTTCACATTTTCGGACGGGAGCGCGCAGGGAAGATACAGGTAAGTTTAAACCGCCGTTAAAGCGGGTTAAAAAAAAACAAAAAAAAAACGTTTTGCATAGATCTACTGCTTGCTAGCAGTAGATCTATGCAAAAAAAAAGCTGAGGGTTTAGAAACCCTTTAAATACGCTGTCACAATATTCCCAGAAAACCCTAAAATATCAATGCATACTATATACTAAAACCTAATTTACATAAGACAACTTTATAATTTCTGTACCATTGAACATTATCAAACTCAATCTGTTTTTGGGATGCCCTAGGTCTTGCCAAGGATAACCTGTGGTTTTCTATAAGAGTAAAAGGTATGGCTTGCACTGATGTCATTTAGACCTAAAGACAGAAAATGTTTCTGCATATTAAACATCTTTTTTAACAAATGTTTTTTAATGACCCTGATGTTATAAAAAAAAATATTAATACATTTTAATTAGTAAAAAGTTTAATATAATTTTAAGGTCCTAAAGTTCAACAATTATATGTCATGCAACAAAACACCCATTAGTTAAACATTTACAGAACAAATGTTTGCTGATGGAACGCCTACCTTTGCCATCATTGCTGCATATGCTGTATACAGTGGGTCATCCTCCAACTTACTGTGAAGAAAGTGAGCTTGGTGAGTGACAAAAATTCCTTAGATTGGTAATAATTTCATGAACTGAGGGAGGTCATATGAGTAACATTTGAATAACTACTGTCTGACGCAGGCTGGGCTGGACTGGACCCAGTAGCATATTATCAGTAACCAGAAACTCCTTAGCTGTCATCTTTTCCTAAAATCAGCCTTGACACCACAAGATGCTGAATCAGGTGGAAAAAAATCAGCTCCATTTCTTAGAAGATTTGCACAACCAACCATTTAACCAACCATACCCACATTTTTAAGTTCATTCTAAAGGTAGCTATCGTCATGAAATTTCAGCTAGATTCAGCAGATGGTCCTTAATACTATTACTATTGGCAAAGAACAGACACCACTGGATGATCCTTCTCAGGGAGCGTTAAATCAGCCAAGGTTTATACTTGTCATGTGATGACTTAGGGCAGGGGTGCCCACAAGGTCGATCGCGATCTACCAGTCGATCGCGTAGCGATCACTGGTAGATCGCCATGTCGCTCTCCCCAGCGCGGATCCGAGAAGAAGTGAAGGAACCGGCATAATCGGCAGGCGGGGGAGGGCGGAGTACGGAGCCGCTGTCACAGAACTAATGCAGAGCGGTGAGGAGAGAGAGAGAGAGAGACGCTCGGCCAGGATCTGACAGCCGGCACCTCTCTTTCCCCTCACTGCTCGT
>NW_017306414.1:1444504-1477215 GCF_000935625.1 Nanorana parkeri | reverse complement strand
CGCACTGGAATGTAAGCCGGCCGACTCCCTGCGTTCAGGTGCGGGAGGGGGTGTGGAGCTGTATTGAAGTCAATGGCATCGCCCACATTGCGATCGCCCGCACTCGGATTGCAGGCACATTAGTGCCTGCATTCCGGTCCAGTGCGATCTGCAAAAATAGTGCTCGCAGCATTTTTGCGGATCGCACTGGACTGGAACACAGGCACTAATGCACGCGATCGCACTGTGGGCCAGGGGCCTGCCTGCGGAGCCTGGCTGCGGTGCCATTGACTTCAATGCACCGCCACGCCCCCTCCCGCCCCTGAATGCAGGTGTTTTTTCGTTGGTAGATCTCAATGAGCTCGTCATTTTAAAAGTAGATCTCCAGACGAAAAACAGTGGGTGCACCTGACTTAGGGTAATGATTAGAGAACAGAAATCAGAGAGTATTTTAAATTTTAGCTCCACCAAAGATAAAAGTAATGCAAAATAACTTCAACAAAATTGTAATTTTAAAGTAAGTATATTTAAAAACACACCCATTCACTTCACCCCTTCAGGCTAGGTGCACACTTAGGCAATTGCGCTGGTGAGCTGTTTTCGTGCGTTTGTCGCACATTTTTGTTTAGGTGATTATGCTTTGAAAACCCTGCTGTTTTCAATGTATATAGATGTCTATGAGACCCATACTGCGCGACAACCGCCCAAAGATAGCTCCTGAACCTTTTTCCTCGACAGGCGTTATCTAATGCATGACAAATTGCAAAGATGTGAACTGTTTTCAATAGCCTTGAATGGAAATCTATGTGTTGTGCGATATTGTACGGCTAAATCTGCGTGATAAATCGCTTAGGTCTGAACCTAGCCTTAATCTTTTGCTTCTTTGCCAAGGCCTAAATCATGGCATTGGTAGCAAGCAATGTATACAAGTAACTGTTTCTAATAGATTAGGTCAGTTTCACATCCTTAACAGTCTCTCATCTGCTAAAGTTTATCTAATTCAAAAGGATAATGAGCACTAGACATGCTGTGAATTCTACAACACATTGAGAGAAAATGAAGTAGACAATCTATATAGTAGGCTACATGTTAGCTGATCTTGCGGCTCTGGTGATCTTTGACAGCTTTCTCCGTAAACAAAACTTGGCAACTATAAGATTTAACTGTTCTGAGTACAAATATAACAAACCATTTTTACAATTCTCTATTAAAAATGTATTTATGACCTATATTAGAGCAAAATACTATTGTAACCAGCTACATGTAACTCAGATTCATTTAGTCTAGACTAATTGGGGTTAGGGTAATTTACTAAAGGAGTAGAGCATGTTAATTTTGCAAAGTGAATTTTCATATGATTGCATGATGGAAACCAGCAGAGCTTCACATCATTCTCTAAACTAACAAAAATGTCCCTTTCAAAGTGAAAAATCACTTGCCCATTCACACCAATTGTGGTGCGTTCCAGAGCATGCAGCACTTTTTGCATTTGTAGTAGACCGGATCGCGGGCAATGTTTTGCCACCCGTCCAATCGCACTACGGGGGGCAGGGGGCACACGTGGCTGTGGTGCCATTGACTTCAATGCACCGTTACACCCCCTCCCACCCCAGAATGACCCTTCATTTTGTGAGTGATTGCTGTCCAGCAGCTGCCACTCTGGAAAGCACCACAATTGGTGTGAATGGACCCTAAGTGAAAAGCATATTTGCCTTTAGTAAAATAGCTCAAGGTATTACAAGGTGGTCTAAATACTAATTTTAATATTCGTACATGTGGACCCTTAAACAATCTACTAACACTCTAATAGTTAACCCACTATATTCAGTATCCAGCAATCATACAAATATTGATAGATTTTGGCAAAGAATGATTTGTACAACAGAATGATAATGTCCTCTAGACCCAAATACGTCATCAATCAGTCTACATAATATGTTGTATGAGACTGAATTAACATTGATCACCTATGATTGAATCAACCCCACTCCCCCTTGGCTTCACTATACGTTACCTCCTCTCAGTAAGGGCATTGCGACTGAAATGTAAAATTATCTGGTGAAGAGGATCTGGATTTTTCTCTGTCTCCTCCTCTTCGTCTTCATCTTTCCTTTTGGGTTTCTAGAAGATGGTAACAACAATCAATTATCACCATGGATTAGTAGTTCACTGTAAGAATCAACATAATTACTGGCAGGCTTGTAAAGTGTTCGGTAGTAAGATTGAGTCCTATGTTTTAGCATCTTTTCGACAGACTTCAGTTTTCTATTGAGCACTGGCTTGTAGGTGCCACTAATATATATATATACATAAACACACAAACATATACACAAACACACACACATATACATAAACACACAAACATATATACAAACACACACACACATATACACACACACAAATAGTTGAGTTTGAAAGGCAGTGCTCTAAATAATATTGTATACAAAACATAGGGCACAATAAAGTACATATGAGAAACAGCGGAAGCCTGTCAGTAGTCCATCATTTTGTGAAGAATGTGGACTCAGCCATGCTGAATTATAAAATAGGTTTAGTGAAATTACACAGTTAAATGAAAACCAACAAATCTATAACATAACAGGATTCTGCTTCAGGAGTTCTTTTATAGATATGTGTATTCCATGGGCAAGGCAATCAAACTAATTGTGCAGCTTGGAAATTAAGGTGGCTGAGTTAATTCAAGAGGACTCCTTATGAAAACCAGTGTATAGATAAAGATTGAGCAGCAACCAGCTGAGAACTTACTTTTTAAATTTTTTTTTAAACTGCCCTAAAAAGTAGATGGAATCTGACTCCAGATTTGGCACTTGTTTTTATATATGTGCACTAGTTTTCATAATTGTCCCTTTAAATCTTTACTTCTTGCTGCTTAAAGAATGGATACGTGCACCTATAGGTGGTAGTAGCAGTTTCCAGGCCATCAGACATCTTTCTTTAAGCTATCAGTTATTGTGAAAAATACAGTATGATTGGAAAAGATTATATTCTGGTATTTAAAGATTGACCAATATGATTGCAACAAACAGTTTTTGCGATGATCAAAAAATATGAACATCCATTTTGGTAGCTGCAGTGATTATAAACAAGGGCCAAGAGCCACAGGAATACCATGCAATAGATATATTACAGTCAATTAGAAAAGTGCCTTTTTCATGAACATGTTTAATAGTTATAGAGTATTACTAATTAGCAGAAATATGTTATTTTGTGCAATAAAAATACTCATATTGAGTTTTTATATTGATGAGTTACTTTAAAAAAAAAATGTACATAAAAGTCTCAAGAGGAGCCCAGGTCATGCTGTCTTGCTGTTACATATCCACTGGCATAGCCTGAGAGAGGTGCATGATGGGATGGAAAATGTGAATTCTGCTGCTCTGGAAGTAAGATGCGACTACTTGATTAAATGCTATTTTGGGTCGAGCTCTCTGTGTACTGAAACTTGCAGTATGTGGCTATCCTGCTGAAAACAATACAAATATAAAATCATTTTAAGGTGGATTTGAAACCAACTTGAATGTTTTCATTTTGTTCTTACACCTTAAGGGACTGGTATGTTTTTGTGAGCATGCAGGACATGCAAGGGAGTGCACTGGGGAGGTTTATGTAGGGAGAAAATGGGGATGGATAATGATTAGGGCAACAACATGTTATGAGGATGTGAAAAGTAAAGGATTATATGCTGTATTCAAATGAGTTGGCTTCACCTCTGGGTTTCCTATTAATACATTTTTCAAGTGAAGACAAATCAGGGATAAAGCCAACTGCTTAAAATACATACAAGAAACCAGTCATACTGGCAGAGCTGAAAACAGAAACATGAAAACAGAAAAGAAAAAGATAACAGGTCAGAAAAAAGTACTAAAGAATAGAAACCAAAATAGAAATGGCAGCAGTTATATTAAGTCTGCACATACAATTTGAACACTACAGGAAGTTGCATCTTACACAGCTTTTAAACACTAGCATTTGTGAAGAATGTGAACCTGTCACTGTAGTTCTCTGAGAAGGAAAAATGCTAAAATGGACTGTTTAACGAGTGGAATGGTACAGTTTGATTTCCAGTCTATTTTTACCCACATGCTCAAATACTCTATATCTTATTAGATAAATGGTGCTTTTCATTACTGAGCTACAAAAAGACAGAAACACAAAATCTAAGCCACACAATAAATCAGTTTTTTAAATGGAGAATATGGTTGCTTTTTAACCAAAAAGATTGAGATTGTACATAAACTGCCCTTTTTTATCCTCATTGGACTTAAGTATAAAACTGATATTATAAGGAACTGTTTAAGTCTGAACTGGAAATGTATAATGGAGAAAGAAAGTTTAGATTTGACTGGATACTGTTGGGCAATACAAACAATCCTTAGACATCTAAGATTCATCGGGGTTGATTTACTACAGGTAAATAGGCTGTTCATTTTCCAAAAGTAATTTGCACTTTGCAGGGGAAGTTTCCCCTAAGCTCAGTGAATGTGGTGAAATTCCACTTTGCAATGAATACTCAATCATCATCAATAAAAAAAAAAAACCCAAAAGACAAACAAAAAAACAAACCACAGTATGTTGCTTGCACAAGACTGGATGATGTAAGTCAGCAGAGCTTCTCCTCATTCACTAAATTAGGGGGAAACTTAATCTGCAAAGTGCAAATACCCTTGCAAAGCGAACAACCTTTTTACCTTTAGTAAATCAACTCCATAGTGAGGTCTGTGATCTCAGCCTTCTTCATAAGCTGTATGCCCCAACAAAATACAGCTGCGTTTTCAGTGATTGTGTACATGGTGAAATTCATATTTTTGATAATGTTTGATGATCCCCACCTGTTTTTTTAGTACCTACTCAACAAACAATCCTGCCACTAAACAGAACTATGTTTGCTAAAATAATCTAAAATTTATAGGGGACCTTCTACCTAGGCCTAGAACGAAACAAAAACACTGATGTGATGGTTAAGAAATTCTGCAACTCTCCTCCCAAAACTGATGATACAACATAAGAAAATTGTGTCGAGTTCTGCTTTACATTTTTATTTCAAACTCCTGCTTCTGTTTTTGCTGTTTCAATTATTTTTTATAATCCATTTTTGGTAAAAGTAAATGAAAGCAAATAAGTGCAGCACATGCTTGTCTTTTGCAGGGGTTTGTGTATACATGTAAATTAAACTCCAGAGGATTTCATAGTACTTCTTTTACCATGGCACTGATCATGAGGGAGTGATGTAGGGTTTTTAAATTCACGAGTGTACTACTACAAACAAGAAAAGCTTTACTGAATGAGATTTTAAACAACATAACACAGTAATCACGGTTTTATCAGTCTGGCACAGACAGTTATAGCATACAAAGATTCAATTTATACTAACTAGCTGTCAAATATATTAATCAATATAAACTAAAAACAAGGGAGCTATGTAACAGTTACACAGCTTGATATTTCCAAATGAATGTCCATCAATGACAATGGTATGCAATTTAATAATTCTAAAAACAAATTCATGTATGGAGCAGGAACAATTTTTCTAAGGAATCTGTTACTTTGGACGGATTCCTCAGATTCATTACGCAGCTATTTTTTTTACATGCAATGCATTTTATCTTGCATTACCTTAAATGATCTTGAGATTTAAAGTAAACCTGCAGGACAAAGTGCCAGATTTTCCGTACTTCCCAACTGCACATTTCTTTCAAACATCTTGTACTTTTGAGTATGGAGGAGCATCTGACTCACTTCTCTTCCTCTCATGTGACAGCAATGGTCTTTGATGACATGCCCAGCATTGTCACATGGGGGGCAGTGAGTCCTCAGACTTGTGTAAGCTCCATGTAGAGCAACACAAAGCTTACACAAGGCTACCTTTTATCTCTGCTAGCAGCTAAACAGACTGTGAAAAAATGATAGAAGGGTGGGTGTGTGCTACTGGAGGAGAAAAAGTTAATGGGATATATATATTGCTTGCCACAGGTATGCTTTAAAGTGTATTTTTACAACCAAATTGGGATAACCCCTATTTTATATGTGTTACATGTTTTTCATTCACAAAGTTTGTCAATGAAAAACTTTTTTCTTTAAAAATTGCTGCTTGCACAATACATGCTATATCCTGAAAGAAAGTTGTTCTCTGTACTAAGTTGTGCTCTGGAACGAAAGGGGGCTGGCAAGTTAATGTTAACATATTTACTATACTGTGTTGGCAGATCTCATTTACAGTTGTAAGCTATATTTAATCCATTCGCTGCCAAGCCCTCCGGAACACTTAACCTCATCTGGCCACACCATTTTTGCAATTGTTCCTATTGTTTTGATTTCGCTAGCATTTGTAAAAGACCCCCCAAACCATATATTTTTTTAAAGCACAGGTCCGGTAGAATAAAAAAGATGGCGCTACTAATTTTGTAGGTCCTATAAAAATTGCGTAAATGTTTGTCAAATCAATATTAAACCAATATAAAAATACATAATTACATTAATAAGAGCAAACTAAAATCAGTATCAGTGCACAAAAAAAAAAAAATTTCATACTAAATCTAAAAGATAAAACTGTATTGAGTTAATAAATAACGTATTCCTTATACGTTATTTTTCTTAGTTTTGGATAAAATAAGAAAAGGTTAGAAGCCCTGTCAGGCTTTACTTCTATCCCGGGCTCCGTTAGTGGATTTCCGCTCACTTCCTGTTCTTGGAACGTTTTACCAGCCACAAAGTGAGGGGAAATTTGCAACAGGGAAAAAAGCTAACAGAGGTTATAGCATTCCCCTACTTACCTTAAAAACATTTTTGCTGTTAGAGAGATTTTCCCTCACTTCCTGTCCTGGGGACAACCTTTATAACAGACAGGAAGTTAAAGTTAATCCAACAGTCCCTCCAGCTCCAGTAAAAACAGGAGTTCTAATCCTTCCCCACTCTATCTAACTCTTAAAAAAAAAAAAAAGGTCTGGGCTATAGATACACTTTAATGAAGAACATTGTCAACAAAATACTTTACTCAAAGCTTAGCTTGCATGTGCTTGAAAAGGTTGTGAGATATTAAGTATGTGCAAGGTCAAAGCATCTTTCTTCGTTTTGGATAATGTGTGAACATATTAAAACTCCTCTCAGGTTTTTGTTGTGGTCTGTGACCCTACTGGGAAGATTCACCCATCTATTTGTCCTGGTGATCACCATCACAGGAAAAGAAAGTGAATATAAATCCAAAAGTTTACAGTTGTTACCAGAACAGGAGGTAAGGGGAAATCTTCCAATGAAAACATGTAAACTGTAGAGCTTTCTTCTAACTCCCTGTTGCATTCCTGGGAGAGGTAGACCTGGTGGATTCCATGCTGAATTTCTGAACTTGAATAAAGATATTCAGAGCCTAGAAATCCAAGATGGGGTGAGTGCTTTCTTTGGGTTTGGAATTCTCATTTGGAAAACCCCATTCTGTTTTGGGAAGCGGCCAAAGCAGTGTTACGTGATAGGATCCTGGCATATGTCTCCTCTCGCAAGAAACTTACTCGTCAACGATACGTGGAGGCATGTTCAGGCGCTAGAGCGGCCTACGTTCATTTCAAACGATCCCTCTCTGATCCGGATAGAGCCAAATGGATACAGGCTAAGCAACAGTGTGACCACTGGATCCTTCAATACGACCAACTCATCAGATCTTATAAGTCGGTTGACCTCTTCCGATTTGGGAACAAGTCAGGTAAACTAATGGCACATCTGGTTACCCTACCCACCACACACGTTCTCAAATTGGCAGATAGTAGGGGCAAAATTCATACTGATCCCAAAGCCATCTCCGACCTATTCTGCGAGTATTACAGCAAATTATATGGAGCTGACAACTCCGCTACTGGTGATGGCACATCCTTTTTAGACTCCCTGTCCTTGCCCTCTCTGTCTGCTGAGGACTCCCTTGCCCTAAACGCTGAGGTTACCCTGACGGAACTAGAAGAAGTCATGCGCTTGTCCCCATGCTCCAAAGCACCGGGTCCCGATGGTCTATCGTCCGAATTTTGTAAGATCTTGAATGAGGAGGTGTCCACGCCCTTGCTTAGCCTGTTTCGTCACATATTGACTGACCACACCTATCCCCCGACATTCAACGAAGCCTACATTCATGTCTTACCTAAAAAAGGTAAAGACCCATTGATGCCAGGATCCTACCGCCCAATATCACTGCTAAACTTAGATGCTAAATTCTTGTCTAAGATTATGGCTAACCGCCTTTCTCTTATATTGCCTAATATAATCTCTGCTAACCCTCAGATGGGTTTTGTTACAGGTCGTTCTGCGGGATTGAATATCCACAAAGTTTTATGTGCATTGGATGGCTCTCGCTTGTCGGAGGCCTCCTCGCGCCCAATGGCCTTGTTAGCATTGGACGCCGAGAAGGCTTTTGACAGCGTTAGTTGGGAATGGTTACGAAAAGTGTTAACCAGAATGGGTTTTACAGATGTTTTTCTCCACTATGTCTCCACCGTATATTCCTCACCTGAAGCTAGGATCTTTACCTCCACATCTCTCTCGATAACCACCTCACCGGCATTAACCACCTCACCGGCATTCCCAGCTGGGGCCGAGTCCCGCAATTTCATAGTATGGAATTCTCTCGGCATACATACGATACAAGATATGCTTTCATCACAGGGATCATGTATGACGTTTGGAGACATCACCTCCAAATTCCGTGTCCCCCCCACTCATTTCCTTCAGTACGCACAAATCTCACGTTTCATACACTCACACCGCACACACCAACAAAATGCTTCCACCCAAATTTTCAAAAGACTTCTAGCCTCCTCTCCACCCAAGTTATCCCTATCCAACCTGTACCTTTCGTTCCGTGACATTTACCAACAGCCCGACCACTACACTCCCTCATTTGTTCACCTGTGGGCCCAATTGATAGGATTGATAGGAAGCCCTCTACGTGGGTGGCAATACGTCAGGAATAATATCATCAGTGAAGCGTAGCGAGAGACACAATTCAAATTACTCCACCGTGCCTATTACGCTTTCAACTTCGCCCCTGTCTCTACTACATCAGACTGGATACAGCACTGTCCTAAGTGTGACATTCATCACCCAGATTTTATTCACCTGATCTGGTCTTGTCCACGGATGAACTCCCTATGGCGCGAGGTAATTGATTACATGAACTCTATGTCGAGCCTAACTAGGAGCCCCCATCCTACACTCTGCCTCCTACATGATATACCTCATGGGCTTACTTCCCCTGTTCCGTCCATTACACGCTGGGAACACCTGTGCCTGTTAGCCTCTAAAAAGATAATCCTCACTAACTGGCTACTGCCAAAAGTCCCTACGACGGGGGACCTGCAATCCACGTTACACAAGCTTATGCTTCTCGACAAGGCAGACACACACAATGAAGAGAAGCGCATAGAGCGTTTTTCCACATAGTCCTCCTTCCTGACTATGACCCTCCCTCCCAACTCCAGGATATCATGAGGTGCTTTCAAAACTCCAAATGGTACCTTACAGCCAAAATCTCAAATTCCCTAGGGGGATTGGATGTACTCTAGACCCACCGAAGCGAAAACTATCCTAACTCCACTGTAGGAAGACCGTCCTTATGGCAACTCCCCAATGACACACCCACTGCTTCCTTTACGCCACCCCTGACATTAGACCACTTGACGGCCAACCTGTCCCACATGTTCAAGGTAGATTCCGAATAATGTTATTGTTGTTATGATAACTTGAAAGGCTATTAGCAGCGCAGTTTATTTTCTCTGCCCCTACTCCGTGGCGGGCCAAGTGTAGATTTTCTTTTCTTTCCTTCCTTTTCCTTTTCTGTTAGGGATGTTCAATATTAAGCATTGATTACTATGTTTTAGCTTAGTTGTTTGAACTGTTATTATGGATCCATACTAATGATGGAGAGGAATGCCTTGTATAATGCCTCCTAACTACGCAACAAGCCTGCTTTTGTCATTAAGAGTGTATGGGGCACGTATACCTTTGTTGTTATTACATCGCTCCTCTTGTAATTTTTATTCATCTTGTATTGCATCATTTAAATGACCAATAAAAATTACATGCGTAAAAAAAAAAAAAGAACTGTGAGGGTTAAAGTGACCCTAAGTATAGAAGTAAACGTCACAAAAGGCCCAAAAAACCAGTGGATATCAGGTGGACTACTGATACAGTTAATTTTACAAGTGTGAATTGAAGGTTTTATGCATAATATTCTATTTTCAGTTGCAAGAGAATCAGATACAGAGAGCGTTTGGTAATAAATGTCATATGCAAGTCTGTAGTTAAAAAGACACACTAAAAGGTGCCCACACACACCTTACAATTATCTGGGGATTTTTGTCTGTGATTGCGTTTTCATCCGAAAATCTGCCAGTTGATTTTGCACAACCTTTGCACAACCTCAAGTACTGTACAACTGGCAGATTTTTGTCTTTTAGGCAGGCTAGAAATCTTTTGTCTAATTGGACGAAAATTGACAGGTTAGTGGCGTTGTTGTACAACAAAAATCTCAAGATGAAAACTGCACATGCTCAAGCGAAAATCTGTCTTTTCGGTCAATGAAAATCGGCCATGTGGTGGTGCTGACGAGTGTTAATTGCAAACTACATTGGTCTGTGCATGATGGGCTAGTTGCAAGAAAACTGAACGAGGGTGAGATGTCTGGACAAAAAAAAGTTGTACAATGGTTGTAAGGTGTATGTTTTTTTTAGAAAATATGTAAAACGGGAAATCAAAGACAACCAAAGGTGGACACCCATCAGGACTGTTCCTCCAATTGTCCTGTAACCAACTATGCTACAAAGTTAACATTTTGCAATACAACTGGAAAGTATTTAATTTTTTTATTTTAATTGTTTGGACCTTGAAAAACTGATATTATATAATTTACAGTTAAGTAAATTAAATTCTTAAATAAATCATAACCCTCATTTAGACATTGCAATTTAGATGGTGTTAAAATAGCAATAGTAGTGGTAAAATACAGCTACAATAAGAACAGGCTAAATAAAGCATGTGATGCACCTTTGTGAACAGAGATCTAAGAAATGGTGAAGAAAAAACGCTTTAACAGTAGAACCTTTTGGGGCGTGGCCCGGATGTGAAGCGGTGAGTTCGTGAACTAGGGAGCTCCGCTGTCTTTGCTGCTACTTATCTGGTTTTTATCCTGACAGTCCAGGTGTTCCTACTCACAGAGGGCTCTGGTGTGTATCCTGTGCCCTGTGGGATGTCATCCAAGTCTGGCAGGCGAGCTGATACTCTGAGATGGAGGCGGAGGAACTCCCAGCGTGCAGCCACGTGCCTTTCGGCTGCCATCTTGCCCTCCCTGCCTGCAGCCTGTGTGTGCTCTTCAAGATGGAGGGGGTAGCTGCTGACACAGATGATGTGGCTGCAGATCCTGCTGACTTCCCAACCACCTCAGGTACAACGCGGACCGGGACTCAGGCCATACTTGATGCCATAGAGGGTTGCAAAGCCACACTTACTACCAAAATTGACCACCTAGCTGTGGAATGCACCCTGATAAGATCAGGGGCAGGCTCTCACAGGTGGAGACCCGGGTCTCTGAGGTGGAGGACTCCGTACAGAATCACAAAACCTCTATTCAAGATCTACAGCGCACGGTCCGGATCCTAGCGGCAAAAGTGGATGACTCCGAGAACAGGATGCGGAGAAACAATGTGCGCATTGTTGGTCTGCCTGAGGGAGCGGACGGTCCCCAGCCAGCCACCTTTACTGAAGCCTTTTTCAAAACCACCATACTTGCACTGGATGCATTGCCTCCAACTTTCGTGGTGGAGCAGGCCCATAGGGTTCCCACTGGCAGGTCAGTCCCGGGAGCACCTCCTCGCCCCTTTCTGGTACGTCTCCTTAATTATCGTGACCGTGATAGAGTGTTGGCTGCAGCCAGAAAGCTTCCGGACCTACGCCTTGAGAATGCTACGGTTCACCTATTCCCAGATTTTTCGGCTGAGATCCAAAAACGGAGGAGATCCTTTGTGGATGTGAGACGTCGTCTTAGGGAAAAGGGCATCCAGTACAGCATGTTATACCCCAGCAGGCCCAGGGTGCCACATGCTGGCCGGACCCGCATTTTGATACTTCTGCCCTAACAAATGAGTGGCTAGATTCGCTGGGATGAGATGCTTTCCTAAGCGCTACGTTGACCTGTTGACTTTCTACATCAGCATTGTCTAAACGTTCCTGGTGGAGGTGGCAGCTGTTTCTGGGGACTGTTCGTTGATTTTATTTTTCATTTTTGATTTCTGCATTTTTTTCCTGTCACTTATGCTGACTGGTTACTGGATACCTCACCCGAAACTTCTGCTGTTCCCCACCATTAGCTGCCCTCCTTCTCTGCAAGTACTGTTTCTTATTTTCTATGAATATCATTGGACCGGTTGCAGCTCTCATTGGTTATAGTTTTAGTATCAGGGCTCAAAATTTCAGGCCCTGAGCTACTAGCCAGGTCTTAAGAGTTACTCGCCACCAGTTGCCCCACCCAACCCCTACCCTGCCCCAGCCTTAACTCCGCCAGGTCAGCGGTGTGACTCAAAGTACAGAGGTCAGCAGTACAGTGGTTAGTAATGTACTGCACAGTACAGAGTCAGTAATGTACCGCACAGTACAGAGGTCAGTAATTTAATGCACAGTACAGAGGTCAGTAATGAAACGCACCGTACAGAGGTCAGTAATGAAACGCACCGTACAGAGGTCAGTCATTTAACGCAGTGGTTCTCAACCTGTGTAACCTCAGGACCCACATTTGTCCTTGGTCATTGAGTCGTGACCAAAGTTGCACCGCAATGGAACACATGGCATTGCAGTACGGTGCATTCCGGTTTGGGTGATTGAAAGGTGGGCGGGAGATGCATTTGGGGTGCCATTCAAATGAATGGCAAGGCAATGCACCTCCTGCACCAGAACATGTAGTAGGTGTGATTGCGCGATACAGTGTGTTAATTGCACAGGACTGTTCGATTAGCACACTGTACTAGTGTGATCGGGCCCTTAAAAACACTGACAGACGCACACAACCAGAGACACAATCTTCCACACAACCACAAACACAATCTCACACACACACATACACAATCCAAAAACGTTTTTAATTTTTTTAAGCTGCTGTGACGGAGCTCCATCCATATGTTCATTGCTTGTCCCTTGCACACCCTAGAGAGGTGCCGGGAGCCAGAATGTGACGCCACTGCAGTCCAGGCACCTCTACAGGGCACGCGAGGGAGCTGCAAGCAATGCATGTTTGGATGGAGCTCTAGCCCACCGCACCTCAAGCAGCCACTTGGTGCCCGGCAGCATATTCTTAATGTCTGCTCAGCGTGAGATCTGACATTGCTGCGCTAGGGGGAGGCTGAGGAGCCTCTCATCTAGAAAAGTGGAAGGCACAAGATGACCCACTGAACATGGGGTCGTGACCCACTTTTGGGTCACGACCCACCAGTTGAGAACCAAGGATTTAAAGCACAGTACAGAGGTCAGTCATTTAACGAACAATACAGAGGTCAGTCATTTAGCGCACAGAGGTCAGCAGTGTAAGGCAGAAAGAACAGGACTTACAGTGCACATAGATGATCTGCCCTCTTCCTCTCCTGGTGCTGGTGGTGGTACCGGTGGTGGCACTGGTGCCGTTTTAACGCACAGTACAGAGGTCAGTCATTTAACGCACAGAGGTCAGCAGTGTAAGGCAGAAAGAACAGGACTTACAGTGCACATAGGTGGTGGTGCCGGTTCTGGGGGGGTACAGAGACGTATTCTTCCGGTCCCGCGCTGCAAAAATGTCCAATAGCAGCTGCAGTCTTCCTCCCAGCCTATGGCAGATGAGGTGGGCGGAGGAAGCTGCAGGTGGCCGGAGTGAAGGGAAGACCGACGAACTGATTCTTCTCCTCGGCCGCTCTGTAGCTGCTGAGAAGAAAAATCAGTGCAGCTGTCTTCCCTTCACTCTGGCAACAGAAGACAACTGAAGCGCTCGATGGCCCCCGCAGAAGCAGCGGTAGTTTCACCCCCGCTGGTCCTGCCGGCGGCACCCCCTCCCCAGATGAATATCTACTCGCCCTCACGCAATTTTCACTCACCAATTGCGAGGGGGCGAGTGGAAATTTGGAGCCCTGTTAGTATTATGCGTCTGGACGTTTTTTTATTCTGTCCTTTTGCAGCGTTCCCTGGATCTCTGAAATTGTTTTTTTAACTTTGATTTTTGACCTTGGTTTTTCTTGTTTCCAAGTGCACCTTTTGTATGCCCACCGTGTGACCACCGTGGTGGTGTGTCCCTGACTGCTTTTTTGGGGGGTTTTGGGCTTAGACTTCCTAGGGTGTTGTGAATGTTTTTTTTTTTTTAATGTCCCTGGGAAGAGGGGTGTTTTTTTTTTGTTTGGGCCTGGAAGGTTGTGTGTCATCCTGGAACCCACGTACAGTTAGTATCGGAGCTATGTCTTATTCCATTCACGATGCTCTCTTATGGGTTTGGATAATATAACTGTGGTATCCTGGAATATACGGGGTCTTAATAACAAGTTTAAGAGGTCATTGGTGTGTAACTACTTGAAACAACATATTGATTTATTGCAGGAGACTCATCTGGAGTGTTGGCCCTGAGGCGCCCCTGGATACAACAGGCGATGCATGCCACCTACTGTGCCTACTACCGGGGAGTCTCGGTCCTCATTAATAAGTCCTTCCCTTGCTCTATACTGCATATTTTATAGACCCGTGGCAGATTTGTCATTGTGATTTTAGATATACAATCCACTAAGTTAGCCGTCATCAATGTGTTAGGAGTAACGGAACCCATGTTCCGTTACCCCTAACGCTCTCTCTGCCGGGTGGGGGGAGGCCTAGGTGTTGGCGGTTGTACCCGTCATGGCTGGGGGAGGAAGGGGTGTCTGCAATAGTTGCTCCAGTGATGAACTCCTCTTGGCATTTTAATGCTGGATCTGCCTCTATGGTCTGGGATGCTTTTAAGGCCCACACTAGAGGGGAATACATTTCCGGAATTAAGGCTGTTCGTCTGGAGCACTGTGTCACCCTTACTCTAGTGCAAGATGAGGAGGCTGCTTGTGCGGCTGCTTATGCAGACTCCCCTAGTGAGGTCACCTTGGCAGCTCTTAAATGAGCTAGGTGCTTCATTCATCTCCACCATATGGAATTGACGCAGTGCTCCTTGCAGGAGTCAAGAGAGGCTCTATTTGAGCAGGGGGACAAGAATGGCAGGTTCCTGGCTATGCTGGTGGTGGACCAGAGGTCTCAGACAAACATTCCCTGCATTCTAACAAATGATGGGGCTAGAGTCACAGATCCCTCTCTCATTCTGAAAGAATTTTCGAGACTATTAAAGATCTCTTTACTGGATATGACTTGGTCTTCCTGGGGTACTTGTTAGGTGGGCTTCCATTGCCAGTACTGGGGAACTCTGATCAGGAATTGTTGGAGGCTCCTATCTTCCTTTCCCAATAACATGGCTCCCGGGGTGGATGGCTTGCCAGCGGAGTGGTATAAGACTTATGCTGACTCCCTTGCCCCCCGACTCCATGATCTCTACCTCAGTTGTCTGGGTCGGGAGCTCTTCCTGACACCTTCAGGGAAGCTCATGTTGTTTTGCTCCCCAAGCCTGGTAAAGACACCCTCTCATGCTCCTTATACAGATCCATTGCTTTGTTAAACATGGATCTAAAAATTCTTACGAAAGTGCTAACCACCCATTTCTCCAGAGTCATTAGCTCCTTGGTAAACACTGACCAGGCCGGTTTTGTCCCTGGGAAATCCACGGACACGAATTTGCGCAGGTTGTTTACCAATCTGCAGCTTGCTCACGATAATGTGATTCTAGGGCCCGGGTCTCGCTGGATGTAGCCAAGGCCTTCGACTCTGTTTATTGGGGTTATATGTGGGAAGTGCTCTGTTTAATGGGCTTTGGGCCACTAAACTGGCCACTAACTGTTTAATGGGCTTTTGGGTTTAGGAGGTGGATTAGTCTCCACTATGATTCCCCTAGGGCCATTCTTAAGATTTGTTCTTTACTCTCGGAGGCCTTTGTGATTGAGAGAGGCACTCGTCAGGGCTGTCCTTTGTCTCCTGGTTTGTTCGCACTGGTGATAGAGCCCCTGGCGGTGGCTCTGCAGTCCTCTCAAGAGATAACTGTTTTCAGGATAGGGGGTATAGAGGAGTGCCTGGCATTGTACGCAGACTACATTATTTTGTTTCTTGCGGATGCAGGACCATCGCTTCAGGCGGCTCTGCACATTTTGGATGCCTTTGCAGTATTCTCGGGGTTAAAGGTCAACTGGTCTAAGTCTCAAATTCTACCCCAGACTAGATCCTCAGCTGCATCTTTTCTCCCTTTACAGCTTTTTCTACGGGATTTCTACTCCCTAAACCTTCTCCCCCTACTAGCTATGCCAAAATCACATCTGGAATCCTGGAAACACCTGCCCCTAGCCCTCATTGGCAAGGTGAACCTTATAAAAATGAAAATGTTACCTATTTTCCTATATTTCCTTAGAAACTCTCCAGTGTGGGTCCCTCAATTTTATTTTCGCAAAATAAATTCCCTAGTCAGCTCCTTTCTTTGGAACTCCAAAGTTCCAAGAATAAAACGTGGTATTCTTCAGGAGCCTTGGTATAGGGGGGCCTAGCGCTTCCAGATTTTAGAAAATATAATTTGGCTGGCCAGATGGTGGTGCTACATCGGTGGTTGGCGAGTGATGCTGGAGATGCTGCGGTGGTGATAGAGGCTGCCTCTCTGGGATCCTATGCAGCTCTTAGTGGCTTGCTTTTTCGAGGACTGAGGGCTCCGTATCGACTCACCTTATTGATGAGGGCCACTATTATGGCCTGGTCTTCTATCTGTGGGCTATTGTATCAGGATAGGTAGTTCTGGTCCCCCCATACACCCCTGCACTTTTTTGGTATGCCCGATTTCCATGTATGGCCAATTAGAGGTATCAAGACGCTAGGTGACCTTACGTTGAGCAATGTCCTTATGAAGTTTAAGCAATTACAAGCTAAATATCAGCTTCCTGCTGTTTATCTATCTGCTACCTACAGGTGCGACATGCTTTTCAGTGCCAATTTGGGGGACTCTCCTATACAGTTCAGATGTCTCCTTTGGAGAGGTTGCTCAGGGGAGAACACATTCGTAAACCATTATCTGAGGTATACCGTAGCCTCTTTCATGCCTCCTGTACATAGTCTCAAATGCAAAGGTTCTTGGTTGTTAGACCTTCCTGCACTGTCAGATGAGGAATGGGAAGATGCCTGGGAATACCCTTTTTCTCATCTGATCTCTGCTGGAGACAGGCTTATTCAATTTAAGTTACTTCACTGGATATACTATACTCCAGTGAGGCTTGCCAGAATATATAAAGATGAGGGGTTTGTGTGTTGGAGGTGTTCTGATTCGTCGGCTGATCTCTTACACATTTTGTTGAGCTGCCCACGAATCAAACTGTTTTGGATTGCTGTCACTCAATTTATGTCAGAAACGGTGGCCATACAGCTCCCAACACGAGTTGATGTGTGCATCCTTGGACTGACTGAGTCACTTACAAATACGACTGCTATGAGGACGTTCCTGGGCATACTGCTGTTTTGTGCACGGAATTTGGTGGTAATGCAATGGAAACAGAGCATATCCCTGGGCCTGTCGGACTGGAAGGGCCTTGTCAACTCGTATTTATGCCTTTACAAGGCGACTTATGTGCGGAGAGGCTGCCCTAATAAGTTCCACAAGGTCTGGGGCTGTTGGTTGGAGTTTGCTAACACAATGACCTGAGGGGTCTGCTCTTTTTTCCAGACAGCCCTACCAGGCTGGGACAGGGAGTTCAGTGGCTCTCAATGGACCTCCGGGTTACATGCACAGACCTCAATGTAGTTTGCTCGCT
Source organism: Nanorana parkeri (assembly GCF_000935625.1). Classification (NCBI taxonomy): domain Eukaryota; kingdom Metazoa; phylum Chordata; class Amphibia; order Anura; family Dicroglossidae; genus Nanorana; species Nanorana parkeri. The sequence goes on along the minus strand of NW_017306414.1, from coordinate 1,459,330 downwards.
ATATTGTCATACCAGTAACTCAATCATTATGCTCTGATGGAAGCTTTTGGGTATTGCAGGACACATACTTTCTCGGGGGCTCGGGGGGCTTTCTGGGGGATGTTTTTCTACTTTTACACTGGTTGACTATGGTACTTGTCGAATGTGATGTTAAATGTGATGGTTTTTTTTTCCCTAGTCGTATCTTGTAACCTTTCGGCGGTGGGAGTTATTGTCTATGTAATGTTAGGACAAAATTTAATAAAAAATTATTTTAAAAAACAGTAGAATCTTTTCTATGGTGCATCTTTTGCTGCTTCCTTTCCAGCAAATTACTACATTAAAATATAAACTGAACACTGTTTTTCCTAAGAGCAGTTTCTCACAGATCATTTTCATTAGCATATCTGTAATTATTATTTATACTGTACAACAATAAAATTAATGATTGTGACAAAATAACATAATATAGGGACACCACCATCATATGACTGTAATATCAGCAAACCTATAAACTATGGAAGAAGGCGAAAAACGTAACATGTCACACAGAACTAAAATACTAATGTAATAAAATGTTATGCTGTCCCAAAACTATCACTATATTAAATAGCAAAACCTCAGTCACAGTGTTAAAGTGTATGTACAACTAAACCCTATCGAGTTTCTTTCAACTGCTTTCTGGGGCCTCCTTTCGAAGATTTCTTCCCACTCCTTGTGCCATTGACAATGGTTTCACCAGATAAGAAGCAAGGGAAAACCTTTAACAGCAGCACAGAGGTTAAAATACAATGTTTAGCAGAGTAAACAAAGGCTAGAACACAATTTAGCTTTTTATTGCTGTGCCTGTCCCTGCTGCAGAATTGCCTCACTTCCTGTTTGGTGTAGCCGTTGTCACTGACAGTGAGGGGAAATCTATTACGAATCAATCTATGTACATTAATAAAAAAATGTATATCTTAAAATGTCCAGGACTGACTCAGAACCAGCATAATTTAAATTGGTTTATTTATCATGCGGTCTACTTCCTGAAAGCAAGCTAAAAGACTATGCACTGGCACGCCTCTATTACCATTACTTAAAAGATAACAGAAAGAGTGCTTGAGAAGCACAGATTCCCTGTAAATGACCCAATTATAAAACCTGCTTTGACTGCAATAGGCTGTGTGCAGTGACTATATGCTGTATTTAGTTGGCCAGTGGCTTGTTCGGCAGCAGGCCTTATCCTGCCAGACATGGGGCTCTTAGGAATGTACACAAAGACACAATGCACAGATATTTGCAGCATCAAAGTAGACAATGTGTTGATATATGAACTGGGATAATGCTAAACACACAGAGCACATGAGCAATCAATTAAGGTACATGGGGTCTTTGGCATGACAAAGCAGTAATGACAAATTAACTGAAATAAGGGCATATCCCTAATTATTTACATTATTATACAATATAACAGCATTGCAAGGTTTGGCTCAATCAGCTGTTTCTTCAAGATCATAATGCTGGGATTTAGCAGGTCCTGCTAAATAGTGGTAAAATTGGAGCCCAGGAATGGCAGATACACCAGAAATTTTGGTTGCTCAATGTCTCAGTGATATGTCAACAAAGTAGAGTAATGCCTCTGTTCATAGTCATTATATTTGTAGCCATGTGCAAATATTCAGCAGACACACTGTTCTTAGAGATACATATTAGTCATCATGGTACAGTTTCACATGATATGTACATATGAAGTAATTGGAACTTAAAGTGATATTAAACCTTTATTTTTTTCTCAATGTGAGACTGCATTTATGCAGAACTTTATTGTTATATTTTTAGTCTTCTATTCCTCATTTTCTAGTGGGTCCCCACATTGCTCTCCCTCTTTCTCCCTGCAAGGGTGCCTCCATCAGCTAAGCAGCTGCTGTAGAGGCACCCATACTTGCACTTTCCTGCCAAGCCCGCAGTGGCTGTGTGCATCCTTAGGCACACAAAGAGCCCTGCGGCAGGCCACGCCCCTCCTCTCCAGTTTGACTGATGGAAGGAGTCTATGGCTCCTCTGCCCTCAGTATCCTCCCCAGCAACCAGGAAGTTCGGGATGGAGGGTTACTTTGTGGACCGGCGGCGGTGAAAGTGAGTGCTGACATGTAAGGGGGGGAGGGGGTACTGGGCGTTTTTTACCTTAATGCAGAGTATACATTAAACGAGAACTATGGGGTAACTTTTTCATCCCATAGTTCTCTTAAGTGTCACGGGAGGACATATACTATGTCCTCCCATGACCCAAAACTCAGTATATAGCAGGCTATTGCCCATTATATGCTAAGAGCACCGCAGCCGGGACGGATCCCAACAATACTGTTGAGATCCACCCCACTGGCTGATAGGACAGAGGGCTCTGCCTATCTAAAGGCAGAGCCAGCTATGCCCGCCCCTCTCCCATCCGTCCCTCCAGTCAGCGCTGGAGGATTGGAGTGGGGAGGAGGGGGGAAACCCTGTGGGGAGTGGTGACTGGCAGTCACCACTCTCTGCAGGGAGATTATCGAGAAGTGAGCAAGCGGTGGTATGTTTTCGTTGACTTCCCGATCAATAGAGCCGATGTGGGACAGATTCAATGTCACACGTCGGCTCTAACTATGGGGATGGGTATAATTCACTCACCTCATAGTTCTCCCTAAAGGTAAAAAAACGCCCAGCCTGCAGTAATACTTTAAGCTGATATTAAGTAACAGTACAGCTCTTTAACTGACACTGCAGGAGCCATCTAAACAAACCAAATGTTAACATATTAAATATTTATTTGAATGTAAACGACAAGGTTGTGCCAATACTTTTAAACACAAAAATTTGTAATAAAAATTATTATTAATAAGTGATCTAATTATCAGAGCAAGTTTAATTAATAACTATTAATGAGGAAACTCTGTAAAATTGATGCACCATGTTGATTTGCAGATTTTTCACATGAGGAGCCATGTTTAACTATACTAATTAGACCTATTAATCATGGTAGAGCAACCTAACCAAAAGACATGTGAACACTGTGTGATTAGTTACATGTTGGGTTGTGTTTAAAAGCTGTGAAGGAAGCATACCTCATTTTAAGATGCCACTCTTTAGAAGTAATGCATATGTACTAATTATTTATTTGTGCTCTGAGCCAAACTTCAGCTAATCCCGTACTTACAGCCAAATCCTGAATTAGTGTCTCCTCAAAGGAATTTTCCTCTGTTTGTATCCAAAATCTCTGATAACCATGGAGGAAGAGGTTAATACAACGGTGCCTGGCAGGGGGTGAAAGTGGGATCAAGAGGGGTACAAAAGAACATTAAAAAAAAAATGTTCAGGTGACTCATGATTAGTAGGGTTTGGAATCTTGTACAATTTAGGAGCTTCTGATTGGTCAGCACATCTTTCAGAATAAAACGTGGTTTAGGTTCTTACAGCGCAATATATCAAAGTGCTCCATGTATTATTCTTGCTTGTCGTATATAAGCAAATGTGTAATATTTTTGAAAAACATTACTGCATCAAGCATGTTGCAGGGATATGTAGAAATTGCATTGGCAGTAGCCTTTAAAAACATGTTTTCAACTAGTGGAGCAGGTATTTATTATACATTAGAAATCTGACCAATCAGAATCTCTTGGCAAAATTGCACAAGCCAATGAAAACATCACATCATGGCTGGGGTGGAGTACTTGTGTGCACAAGGATAGGCGTAGCCACAAGTTACATTACCGTTAACACGAGTATTAGACTGTCATAGTCTGAGTTCTCATGTACTTTTTCCAGCCATATACGTTGGTAGGAGCTCAGGAAGAAATTGTTAATTTTGTGTCTGAAGAAAAGCATACAAGTTTTTATTCAAGCGCCAGCAACACAAGGAAAAGTTCACAAATATTAAATGACTTTCTAAAAAGACGTAAAGCAAAAAAACAAGGAAAATTGGCATTGAACATGATTTGAAACAAACTGCATTCTTATCCTATAGTCATAGAGGATAAGAATATTCTGATGCAAAGAAACAAACAGAAGGTAATTACATTTGGGTGCAATTAATGCGTAAACAGCATTGCACATGCATATCATGTAGCACTGATTTATCCCAGACTAGGCCAGATTGTCCTTTTGCCAAGGATACCATGCTATGCTTTACCCTATGCTAATTTAGAGGAACACTGAGGCCATTGTACTATTGTGCCTACTTTGGTAATTCTATATACTTATCTTACTGATGTTAAACTTTATCTGAAGTTCACCTTTGCATGGAAGCATTTATTAGACATGCTGGCTAATCATGTTCATCCAACATGTATCTTTACTGAACTAAATAGCCTAACTACATTGGCCAAATTGAGGAAAATCCTGGTAAACGTGCTACAATTCATAGTGGAGCCATAGAGTAGGCATACACATTAGTTAATAAAACAGCTAACGTAGCAATAGATGCCAAACCCTTTGATAATGGTGCCATAATATCAAGATGCCTGCTTCAAATAATTCACAGTACTAAACTGTAATCAGAACATACATGCTAAGGAATCTTTCCATTAAGTTTAAAAAGGCATTTTTTTCTTTTTTTTTTAAAGAGACCCAGGCAATGGTTGATGCAAGAACTCAGCACAAAGTAACAGATTTTTATAAACGGTTATTCCTAAGGAAATAATTGTGTCAGCAGAAAAGCTAAAATAAGAAAAAAAAGCTTATAGCTTCCAAAATGATATATTGCCAAATGACTAAGATATGTTAATATCAACAGTAATAAATGTAGAAGCAGCCCACCAGTAATAGCAGTGGCTCAAACTGACAAAAAACTCTTTTAAGGCTTGATAGATTACCAATATATGCCCTGTATTGCTAATCCTTTTTACTAATCTGTGCATTTCAGTTCTAACTAATTTGTTAAATATAAACAGTAATTAACTGCATTGATACATGAAATGTGTATTGGTGAGCTACTTATGGTAGTCCTGAATACCCCTTACCACTGATGCGGCATAACAGCAGATATTCTACAAAAAGATCAGGATTACATTGCACATTCTGCTAGAGAGTATAGGCAAACAACTGATAAATACCATGCATATAACCTTTATATAGCTTTATTTGTGACATACTTATCCATGCCTTCCATATGCATGTGCAACTCAATTTATGCATGAATTCATAACTTGGCATACATGACGCATGCATACCTTATGCATGGATTCATGTATACCTTCCATGCATATATCCAACTGATGCATGTTAAGCTCTGTTGGAAAACTTTAGTCATTGCCACATACTGAGTGTATTCTCTTCTTTGCCCGTCATAAACACTTAGCTAGGAAACTGTCAGTGAATACATCGAAAACATATATATGCATATAGGCTAACCCTTTGCCTAAATATTATCACAGTAAAAGTGTTGCTAGTAATGCAATTTAATTGCAACCCTTTAACATTATGAAAGAGTAACAAAACTGTAAAATGGTTGATAACTTTTTAGATCAGTGCAACAGTGAAAGATCTTATACGGTACTGTTGGGAATCTTTATATTAGTAGTTTATGACATAATTATGTTAACTAGAAAAGAAATTAAATATTTTACAACCCAATTTAACAGTCATCCAGTATGTTTACAAATCGCTCATGATGTAAACATGAGGGGAATTATAGCTTTAGGCAAAGAACAAGTTCACAACAATGCAAATTGCAAAGTCAATGCAACACAGCATAGGAATAAAGCACAGAGCTGCATATTGGGTTATACTGCAGCAAAGATCATTCACAACAAGGACATCCAGAGCCCCTAGTAGCTTGAGGCTCGACAGTAATGACAAAGAAAGAAATAGGACACATCTCTTGAGCCTAACCTTGGCAGATTGTACAAAGGGGCCATGCGAAAACAGGCCACAACAGCTCGCTTCCTCTGCTTCGACAGGAGTTTGTGCCAGACAGCTTTCTTAGATCTCAAGGGCTGCTCCACCTGTGGTCAATGTGTGAACATAGGAATTAAGAATCATTAAAATGTGGAATAAAAAAAGGGGACAACTCCATGTAGGCAGCTCAATGAATGTAATTTGAATTTATATTAGGCATTCCCTACAAAGAGACAGTGATTGACATGGGAAATTAAAACATAATCCAATATTATGTCTGCACTGTATTTTTAAATGCTTTTTGTGTGTTTTCAAAATTGTAGACAATATAGATGGCATAGTTTGTCTTAAGGTGCCCATACACCTTACGACCATCGCAAGACTTTTGTCTTGCGATGGTCGTAAGCTTATTAAAAGCTCGTACGATCTGCCCATCTTGGACAGGCAGATCGTACTTGCGATCATCGAAAGCCAGTACAGTGTATGGGCACCATTAGAGATTGCCCTCAGAGGTTAGGGATTTTTACCTGTTCAAGATGGAAGACAGCAGCAGATATTTTCTGAACACGTTCTACAGCTTTCTCAGGGTCGGTCTCCTCACTTTTCAGAATATCCTTGTACAAATCCAGCTGCCATTTAACTGCAGGATCTTCAGACTGGCAGCAAGAGAAAGACAAGGTCAGTGTTCAAGTTGTGGAGGACAAGTGGAAACTGGGTAGCACAGAAGCTTGTCTTAAATACAAATTTGTTAACATCAATTAGCTTTAAATGAAGAAAATCAAGGCTTATTGGTACAGCATCAGCATGGAACAGCTAATTAATTGGGCCCAGGTGTGTGTCAAAAAGGCATTTCAAATAAGAGCTGGTAAAGTGAGCAGCCCTCCAACACTGTGTGCTGCAGGTCGCACAATCACTTTTAAAAAATGATCATGTAAATTAATGTGTTTAATCACTTCTTCTGCTCTTTCAAGTGGAGCTTTGTTAACCACTTGCTGAACGGGGTGTTTACACCCCCTTCCTGTCCAGGCCATTTTTCAGTGTTCAGCGCTGCTGTACTTTGACTGACATTTATTCCGTCATGCAACGCTGTACTGAAATTAATTTTATACCTTTTTTTGGGGGGGCGGACAGATAGAGCTTTCTTATGGTGGTATTTAATCACCACTGGGTTTTTTTATTTTTTACTATATAATGAAAAAGTACCGAAAATTTGGGGAAAAAAACTGTTTTCCCTATGTTATGTTATAAAACAGTTATTATTACGCAAATTTTTGGCAAAATATAAAAGTCGGGGTCACGTCGCGTAAATAAACACCAAACATGTTAAGCTTTAAAATTGCGTGCGTCCGCGAACTCGCAAAAACTACCATACCCAAAATTGGCCATAGGCGACGCTTTAAAAGATTTTACCGCTCATCAGTTTAGTGTTATCAGTGATTGATGACCCTAGAATTATTGCTCTATGTAACATGTGCGGCGCAATGGATGCAATCGTCGTTTACGCACTTAGGCGCACTCGACGCATGTTTGCATGTTTATGTGGGGGGCAGGGGACTTTAAAACATTTTTAAAAAACGTTTATTACCTTTTTTATATTTTTTTGTAACTAATTCTTTGAAAAAAATTTGTTTCACTTAACTTTATTGCTATCACATAGGGGACCAACAAGCCCCATTTGTGATGGCCAATTTTGACAGGTCCTCTTTATGGAGACATCAGGGGTCTTTAAGAACCCTAATGTCACCTAGGGACCGCCAGAGAAGCTGATGAAGCAAACACCTGCTTCACCAGCTTCTCTCCGGTTTCTGTACCGGAGAGTGACAGAGGAATGCAGGCAGTGATGTAATACACATCACTGCCTGCAATCCGAAGAGGAGGAGGAGAACAAACGGAGCTCGTGTACTGAGCTCTGGCCGCAGAGCTGCTGTGCTGGTCCGGGCTCGCACTGGGCACAGCGGAGCTCGGGATCGCCAGCAGCGGCGGAGTGCACACCCGCACGCTTAATACAAGCGATCGGGCATCTCTACAGACGCCCGAACGCTTGTATGTAAACAGCCATCGCAGACTGTTTACAGTGCAGGCTGAATTCCCGCTCGTGCCCACCGCCTAGCGGCGGGCACGAGCGGGACGGGATGGGACGTTTAAAAACGCCCACCCGCATTCAAGAAACCGCTGTCCAGCCGTTTAATTACAACGGCCAGACAGCAGGTGGTTAAATGCTGCCAGACATTATAACGTAGACCAATGTCCAAATGACTAATGTAGCAAACAGAATGATGAAATCTGGGCAAAATGGCTGGAATGCAGTAGTTGTCATATGTCAAATGGGATCATTCATCAAAAGAATTTTATTTTACAAACATAATATTTCATACATGCATTCATTATTTCATAACTCCTTAAATAAAAGATCTCTTACCCTATGTATTGTTCGACTATAAACACTTACTTTTTCCTGCAGGTGGAGGTTGCTGCGTAAGTGTTCTTTTACTTCTTCGTCTGTGTCTTTCTGTGAAGAGTATCGCATCAAAAAAACAATGTTTTAATGGCTCTTTCATTTATGACACATAATGATATATTGATTCCTTTGTTTTTTCTCATGTGACTGTTATATACGTAAATATATTTAGAACTATACAGATTCAAATGTGCTGTATAGTTTTACTGGACTGACTGTGCCTTAGTGGAGCAAAACAAACTGGCTGAACTGTACAAAGCAATGTGTTATTAGGAGCTATCCATGGTTCTACTACAATGTTCTAGTCATTCACACTATTTGGTTCCTTAAAAAAAAAATAGCAGCCAAAACATTTCTTTCTATTCTTGGACAGAATGTTTCATATTGCTTCCTGTGTCCCTGTTGGGGAGTTTCACCCTGTTTTTCTTGAGGACTATAGTCATCTGGAAAAAAGGGGGAGGCACTCTGACCGACACTGGAGCGAAGGGGTTATCCGTTAATTAAAGGGGATACCCAAAGTGAGAAAACAATTCATATAAGCTATGGTGTATTTTAACTGCACAGATGATGGCCATTAAATCTGAAATAACTGTATGCAGCTTGGAATAGATGGCTCTAAATGATTATCCTGCATCTGCTTTAAACCAGAGGTTCTGGGTGCACAGGTGGCCCAAGGGCAAAAACAATTATTTACATGGCTCCACCCACTATTCTTTAGCTTTTAAGTTCACCTTTGTGATCACACTAAAGAAATAAAATGTTGGTCTTCTAACAGCTTATCAAATTTCTTTTTTTTTTTTTCATTAAAAAGGGACAAGCATTTGACTCTGCAAGTTTTACTGGTTGTTATATTGACATCAATCATGAAACAGATCAATGTCAAACTAACACAGAGGTTATAATCTGTCCCTATCTTAGCGATAAGACTACATTCAAAAAGAACTGTGTATGCCCATTATGCAAGAAGAATTTAACTACACACGCAGGCTAATCCCAACATAAAGATAGAAATGCAAATGTGATGTGTACATTCCAAATGAAAATAGCATTTATTTGCAGTCATCAGCAATTCAGTACAAAGATAATTTGTGTATAAATGAATGCAATGGAATGCACATCTTTTTCTCACACACATTTCCCAGCCAAGATCCTTGGATCACCATTCCAGGAATATTAGAGAAACAGCAATCTATATGATGCTACTGTACTTACAAGGCAATATCGGCTCTTTGCAAGTGAAATGAGTTCCTGATCCCCCGGGGAGCACATATTCAGCCCAATGGGTAGCATCTTTTTCAAGGCAGCCACAATCAGGGAAGTCTGTATGGAGTAAAGGTCTCCTCTGCGCTTTGTTCTCTTCCTCTCCTGGTCTTGCCCTCCAGACTAGAATAGTGACACCATTAAGGTATAGTTAGGGACTACTGAATGCATAGTTGGGACTAAAAGGGACTGTGAATTATGTCTTCTGCATTACAATAACTCACACAAAGCATTTTACAGCAATCAATTGTGCATCCTGTAAAATGTAATATTACAAATCCTAAACAGCTTGTACAGATAAAAAATAACATGCTGAAGGATAATCTGCAAAACTGATACATAGAAAAGTAAAATGCAGTTTGGACAACAAAGCTATACAGGGTACATGTGGATTGAGCACCCTTTCCTGTGTACCAGTTTTCCCATTGTCTCTAAAACAATATGATGAGCACATTTTGAGTTTATTGTGCACTGATAACTAGGCAATGGTATAGAAACAAACTCCATTCATCATTGCTACAAAAACATAATTAGTTAAAGCATATTAAAACATTTACCAACTGAAAAGAATCCAGAAACATATACCAATTTGCAAAGAACCTACTTGAAACTTTCCAATAACACAAAATGAAACTTTGTATTCTCAGGTTTGTAAAATTACCCACCAAGAAAAATCTGATTTGCCATTAACTGCAGAATAATGAATATGTATGCAAATTCACATGGGAAAACCTACATTCAATGTAAACATAATAGCTCCCCTATAAATGATAATTTAATATTTATTTATTTTTTTGTTGTTTCTTTTACCATTAAAGCTGAACTAAAGACAGAAATGTTATTAAATCTTTAAAAATGTGCTTTCTTACCTTAAACAAAATGTTTCTTTTTTGATGAAAAAGTATCCAGACATTGAGAAACCAATACTTCCTTTCCTGTTCTAAAGGATTCTGTCCCCTTAAATTTATTTTAATGAGACCATTGGCCACATTGCCCTCTAACCCTCCCCTCCCAAACGCAATATATATCCCACCTAAAATTAGCACTTTCCTCAACGTTTTACCAACCATTTCTATATGACAGACCCACATAAAGCCAAAACATTTTCAATGTAGATTTCATGGAATGCAAGTTAATTCTCCTGTTATAGATTCAGCCTAGTCCCACTTCTCTATCAGAAATGAAACATCCAAAAATACCACTGTTATCTTACGTGTATAAACTAAAGCATGTGCAACAATAGATGCACATTGTTCATAAGTTTATGTCGGTCAGTATTAGAATCTAGATTATTTACACTTAAGTAAATTATACAGGCTTCTTCTCTTAGAATCATGTATCCAGTAAAACCAAACCCAGTACTTACCATCATTTCAAGTGATGTAATTTTACTTGTAAAATCACTTTTATTCCCTTTAACAATACCAAAACACCCAGAGCACAATACAATCAAAGCATGCAATATTTACTTTTGCATTTTGCTGCAACCAGGGCATTCAACAACGCAACATAAACTACAAAGTGATCACTAATTTTAAAAAGCCAATAAGAAAACTGTGATGTTCCTGTTGTCAGTAAATGTGGATTTGTTCATAGATACCTTACTTCTAGTATATTCTATGTAATATATTTACTGACAATGATGTTACAGATTACGAATAAAGAAAAACAAAGCCTGCAATGACATTGTCACCAATTGTAATACACAATAGACAATACAGAATAGAGACTATAGACTAGATGGAACCACAATTTTGACATCAGGTGAAACATACTGTACTTTAAGTAGTCATGAAACAAGGCACGTAAAATAAACAGTCCTAGAACAGAAACCCCTCTGTGATACAGCAATAGAAAACAAAAGGAAAAAATACTAAAAAAAAAATGAAACAATCAACCCAGTTGTAATTCATTTACAAAAAAAAAGGTGTTGATTGTCTTTTGTTATACTAGAGAAGGCAAAATCAGTTCCATTAAAAAAATACAAATATAGTACTTGCATAGAAAAGTGAACTTGTAAAAAAAAAAAAAAAAAAACAGAGGGACTAATGCTTTAAGACTGCAAGTCAAAGCTCTGAGCTACACAAGCTCGTAGCGAATTGTATATTGTGATATATGGTGCAAATCAAGTGTTTGGATTCATGATTTACAACATATCCAAGAAAACCAGTACATGTAGTGTTAAAATATTTTAATTCTTAGGGCATAGGCTGTCAAGAGCCTGTATAAAGTATGTTGAAATAATTTGAAAATGGCCAGTGAACAAATATGTGCCAAGAGAACTGTAAACAGAATCTGGAAGCACAATTAGGCTACCTACAAAACTCCTTGGGCAGAATTTCAAGGGAAATTAGAAATGGACAAAACAGTACACATGCCTGATTTCATACAATTTGATATTTTCTCACACAGGAACAGTTCTGTAAAGCTTTCCATGTAAATTTAGAATCAGGCTTGTCACTGTTGTACCACTTCAGACATGCCTGACCTTATATAAAGTGCCTTTAAGGCATGGTACTGATTTAGTAGTGGCTGCCCTCTTATGTGCTATTGGAGACAACAACATATCTGGGAAGTGCTTCTAAGGCATGCCATTCTTATGGTGCTCCAAGCATGGCTGCCCTTCTGTACCCTTGTTTCAAGCATGGCTGCCCTTGTGTACCCTTGTTTCAAGCATGGCTACCTGTGTTACCTTCTCAAAGCAGACTTGACAATGGAATAATAGGTTGGACTTGATGGACTAATGTCTTTATTCAACCTCAAATACTATGTAACTACTATGTATAATATGTCAAGCATAGCTTATTCCTGATACCTTCTCTTCAATCTGTTTAAACTTGAATAACAGTGTATAACCATGTATAAACTACCATGTTCGATATGGTTTCGGGGACAGACTTCATGTTAAATGGTTTTCAGGCAGTGTATCTTTCACAAGCATAGAATTGCACTAAACTGCTTGTGTGTGAAGAACACAATAGCTTGCTGGGCATCAAAGCTTTGCTTACATTTTGCTTTCAAACAGGTTTCTGCAAAGGTGATCTATGAAACGCACTAATATAGGGAAACACATTAACTATACCCATTGAAATGACATATACTACGGAAAGAAAACATCAGTGGCGTCACAAGGATGTGTTCTTATGAATGAACTGAATAAAATACTGTGCCTTTATGCCAGAACTTCACACAGTGTGTACCAAATGAGAATGTAAGGTAATGTTTACTCATACAAAAACTTGTGTGCAGGCACCTTCAAACCCATATAACAAAGAAATGAAATGGCCATTACGCTTCGCAGGAAACTTTCAACAATCCAAAACAAATTCAGGCTAAGGGCAAATGACAGCTTTTCACACCTGTAACCAGTCAAAGATGTACTCCTTATCTTTGTACAACTACAGACTACAGAACTTTGTGGTTGCACAATTGCATTTGCATTTTACATATGGAGAAACACCAATATATATTTGCACAATTTGATGATTGTAATACAGGTGAAACTTACAATCTACCCACAATACTGGGCACACTCGCTAAGCTGTTTGTGCAAGCTTTTGCCTAGTTAAAGGTGGCCATACACTGTAATATTTCTTCGTTCAACCTGCGGGCTGGACAAATAAAATATACCAGATTCCTCCATCAACGCTTACGAGTGTTGATTGAGGAATCTCCCGCTGTCATAATTGTATTCCGTTTCTCTGTTTAATACCCGAATAGAGACGTCAGATTTTCTGACCGGCTCCTTCGATCAGCTGATCGAGGGATGCCAGCTGAAAAGGTGCCAACAGCAGCACCTGCTATGTGAATGCTGTCCGGTTCATGAAGAACCGCCCAGATTAAGAATCAACTGTGCTTACTCTAGTCAGCAATAGATACTGTAACTGTTTTGGCAATCCATTATGACATGAGAAAGCAAGGAAACTCTGTGAACCTACACCAAAATTCAACAGTCATATCTAAATGGTATGATTGCCCTTGGTGACGCCACTGCTGACACTGATGGAACATATGAATGAATGGAGCCAGGCTAGCTAATACATAGACAGGTCATGCATGCTGTACCTTCACTTGTATGGGCTGTGTGAAAGAAAAATGCAGGAGACAAGTAAGTAAAACAGATGGAAAAATGAACCACATATTCCTTAAATATCTGTGAGATGAATATTCAATTTACAGATACAGTTGAATGAGAATTTAACAGATACCAATCCCTACTGCTGAACATCATAAAGTCTAGACTGTACAGAAAAAAAACATTTGAATGGAACTGGGAACAGAAATATTAATCCTGGATAGTAACTGAAGAAAAATAGTTTACCATACTTACCAGACAGTGAACCTTCTAGAATGAATGTGCTTGCAAAAAGCACATTAGAATACAACTGGAAAGTTTAGCAGAGGCTAAATGTTGTCTAATCTAACCAATTGTTAGCAGATATAAAACTACAAGATTAAGAAAAATTACCTGGTTATGTTTGCATTACTCTTTAATTTAATGGCTCATTTTATTTCACCCGTCAACTGGCAGCTGTTGTCTGCACTCTCTATATCCACCTCTGTACGCACCTAAGATTTCTATGTTCACCAAATTTTCAGAAAACAACAACCGACCCCAAGTGAAGTGAGCCGAACACTGTTCGACTATTCACTTCAGGCTTGTACAGCTGATTTCAGCCGTATATCGGCTGAAATCAGCCGTACATCGGCTGCTCAGCATGTTCGGCTGACCCGAAGTGCAGGAGTTCGACTCAGCCGATCCAACATCTGGATTGGCTGAGCCGAACCTCCGGCAGGCTACTCACTGCTGTTGGGCCTATTCTTATAGATGCCGAACAGCAGTGAGTGAATAGCCGAATGCCCCTGAGCGGCATTCGGCTTGGCTGTTCTGCTCGGTCCCTCAGAGGGACCGAGCAGAACAGAAAAAAAGTAAATAGAAAACGATTGTGCGGAGCTAGCAATGATAGCTAGCTCCGCCCAACAGTTTTTTAATGTCCGGCGGCTCTGCTGCCGTAAAAAGAAAAAAAGAAAATCTCCCGGGCGCTCTGGGAGCCTCCCGCTCCCGGCCGCCCAGGAGAGAAACACTGATTTATCTTTTTTTTTCATTTATTCTGACACAGAGCTGTGTCAGAATAGAAAAAAAAATGTTTTTGCCCATTGGAATGCATTGCTAGATTCCTATTGGCTATTTCAATTTGCAATAGCCAATAGTAAACTAGCATTGTACCCGCCCTCTGCTGATGGACCTGATGGAGTACTGCAGCAGAGGGCGGGTACAATGC
>NW_017306414.1:1400866-1442105 GCF_000935625.1 Nanorana parkeri | reverse complement strand
CAGCAGAGGGCGGGTACAATGCTAGTTTACTATTGGCTATTGCAAATTGAAATAGCCAATAGGAATCTAGCAATGCATTCCAATGGGCAAAAACGTTTTTGTTTTTTTTTTATATTCTGACACAGCTCCGTGTCAGAATAAAGAAAAAAAAGAAACAGCAGTGTTTCTCTCCTTGGCCGGGAGCAGGAGACTCCTGGAGCGCCAGGGAAAGTTTGCTGTTTGGAGATCAGTGTCCCTGGTTAGCAGGTAACCAGGGACGCTGATCTCTCCGCAAGTGGCCGGAGCCAGCCGTAAGATCACGGCTGGCTCCGCCCAGCTGTCAGAAGAAGGCTCAGCCAGCTTCGGCTTTCAGCGCGACTCAGCCGAGCCGATGCATATGCGTTCGGCTTGACTGAGCCGCTCGGCCACGTTTGGGAGCTGTACGGGCTATAGTGAATAGCCCGTACAGCACCCCTTCGGTTCTACTGAACCGAAGGGGTCCTGGGGTCGAAGCTAGCCAAAGGATGGGCCGAAGCTATGGCTAGATCCTTCGGCAGCTTTGTGAATAGACCCCTTAATGTAAATTCACAGAACAAAGTTATTTCTAATGTAGATTGGGATGAATGGCCACATGACACACATTTATTTTTTAGCATACTTACTTTAGACATCTTACTCTTGTTGTTTCCGGTCAGGAATGCCAAATTATTGATCTCATTCTGAATCACAAAATTCTGTTCTTCTCTTTTAAAATTCTAAATTACAGAACAAAAAAGATTATGGCAAAAAATCAACTGATTTATCAGTTGATTTAGCTTATTTTCTTTTTTTATCAGATAATTTTTTATTTAAGTTTTTCTTTAAAAAGACAATATAAAAGAAAAATATATAACAACAAATATAACACAAACACAAAACCAATAACAAAAAAAACACAAAAAAATAGCTTAATAAGATGACATACTTCAATTTGAAATGATACTGCCAAGAATTTCCAGTTGTAAACAGGGCAAATGATGATTTTTGTTTTGTCGATTATTATAATTTAATACTATTAAAAACTAGTATTCTGTAAATTCATACAAAACACCTGAGAAGCCAGTCCCGGGCCCGTAGGAGGGGCAGTGGAGCCTGGAAAATACGGCAGGGGGCTATTTACTGGAAAGTAGAAGCATTCTGGCGGCAGCTGAGCCGCCACAATCACTTCTACTGTAAAGCTCTAAAATGATGAACAAGTTCATAATTGTAATTACATTATGAGTCCCGGCGGCTTTTCTGTTTAACCCCTTCCGAATTCATGACAGGATTATCCTGTCATGGGTCGTGAAGGGGTTAAGCTTTTTCAGACATCCAAACCCTTTCAGGAATCGGGTGTCTGACAGTGAGAGTAGAGCGGTATTTACAGCTCTTGCCGTCACTGGCAGCTGGTATAGATTGGGAAATCCCAATGTATACCGGCTTTTTTTCTATAGTTTCAGCAATAGAAACATTTAGCTACAAATTTGCTGAAACAATGTTGCAGGCTTCTGATCGTTGTGGGAACGATCAGAAGTCTTTATTGACATCTGATCCTGAAATGCTGCAGGATCAGTGTCATCAAGGTTATTATTGGCTGTTCATAAGTTTGAAGCAGCTCAATAATAACCAACAATTAATTAATTAATTAAATTATTAAGCCGTAATAGTGAGATTAATTCACAATGACTGCTTGATATAATCAAATAAATAAAATAAAATGTAAAACATATTTTAAAAATAGTGAAAAAAGTGTAAAAAATAAAAATGATATACAGTATTTTAATATATTTTATACTATCATTAACATAAAAATTACCCCTTACAATAAAAATCTGCAGCTGAGCTGCAGATTTATTTTTCACCCTAAGTTAATTGTTTTTATTTAACTCACTCATGACAGTGATGTTCAAAGTATGTCACTGTCACTAAGTGTGACAGTGGCAGTGACATTGTATGCAAGGTGACCACTTTTAGCTTTTAAAGAAAAAATATTAAAATGTTAGGTTTTAGTTTTAGGCTGAGAAGTACAGGAACATTTCTAAAATCCTAGGGATGTGAGGTTTTTCCAAATAAAGGACAAATAAATTAATGTATTTAATGCATTTTTAAGCTGTGCTATTTTTCAAAAAAAAAATACTACAAATCAAAACTGGGGAAAAGGTGTTTTCTTTAAGTTCTTTCCTCAATTTTAATATTTTATTTATCCTAAGTGAGGCGTTAGGTACACGTATGTGATATAAATATATAGCCCTATCTGTCCTCTAAAAAAACAATATATAATATGTGTGGGTACACTTAATGAGAAAGTATAATACTGACGTGGAAGAATCACACAGCAAAAATGTCAGTCATTAACAAACAGAAACTAAAAACAAGCTCAGTTATGAAGGGGTTAAATTAGAGGCAGAATGTGGCACAGGCTCATCGATATTAGTTCTGCTGCCCAACCTGCTACCCATTGACACTTTTGGTGTGGCCCAATGAGCCCTTACCTACAGTAGTCTGGGTTTTCCTTACCTAGATGCTTACTTAGGCCAGTGAAGTAAAATGTTCTTTAGACTGGCTTTTAGTAGTTAAATGGCTTGTTTTATTTTTTTCATATATATCACACGTGAGTTTAAGGGGACTGTAGAGAGCACAAGGGAAAGCATTGATTTAAAGGGCTTTAATAGAAGTGATCTCTACCCTGTTTCCCTGAAAATAAGACCTACCCCGAAAATAAGACCTAGTACTATTTTTGGGAATTGCTAAAATATAAGACCTACCCCGAAAATAAGACCTAGTTGTGACCATTCCCAGGGCCGGTGGTGGCATAAGGGGGAACTTGAAGAGCCGCGGGAGTGAATCAGCGGTGCCAACGAAGCCAGTTCTAGAGATAGCAAGGCGAGACCGGAGGGAGCAGAGCCACACAAGCTGATGCTTCCTCTACAGCGCCGGCTCCTGTCACAGGCGGAGTAATACCAAATGCACTCCCTCTGTGAGGAATCGATAGTGAAAGGCGCTCCCCTCATTCTAACTAGCGATTGGTTACCAAATTGTTTTTGGAAAGGTACGGCACCCCTGATTGCCCTGATCACCATAGTCTTAACTTTGCCAGTTCGGATTATTTCATTTGGATTTGCGTTAACTTTGGATTGTTGTACAAAAAAAATAAGACCTACCCCGCAAATAAGACCTAGTGTGTTTTTTTGAGCCAAAAAAATATAAGACAGTGCCTTATTTTCGGGGAAACACGGTAGTAGTCTCATGTAATGTGTCTGCAGTCTATGACCATCTCTTGTAGCATTTCTCTACTCTCTGATCATCTCCTGTTGCATGTCTACAGCTTCTGGCAACTTTTTGTAGCATTACATTTACTAAATATTATTTTAACACTTTTGGTGACATCAGGGGCCTCACTTAATGCCCCATATATCAGGAGAGCTGACCACCAATGCTGTAAAGTAAAACTATGCTTGTGGAATTTACAGTTATGACAGGATGATGGTAGTAATAATCTTGGACCCTGATATTTAATCAGAAATAGTTTACCTTATCTAGTGGATTTCAAGGTTTGAGCACCTTCAACATCAAAGCTCATCTGCATGCTCCTGAATCTTGTTGTGTGGGCTCAGTGCTCTCTTTCTGAATGGATATCAATATTTGGGATCATTGCTATGATCCTTCAAACATGATTAGACTCTCTACAGGCACAGCCCATCTTTAAAGTGATAAACCTTTGTCACCTTATACTTCTTATTTTATCTGGATTACTTTTTAGTAAATTCTGAACAGATCAGAGACCAATTTATGATAAAAAACAATGAACAAGGCTATGGATAATTTTTTTAAAAAGAATTCTGCAGCCACTATATGAAAGGTGTCCGAGACTAAATATGTGCAATTAAATCCATATGTAACAAACAGAAATGTCTCTTACATGTGATTTACACCAAAGAATAAAAACTTCCGCCACCATTCTGAACAGATCATCAGAATCAGCATCTGGTTTTTTGAGCCAGTTCGACCTAATTTGCACAAACAAAAAAGTGACAGTTATTCTTCCAGTCAGGGGAACTAGCCATCTGCAACAGTAGTCAATAGCAGCTGCTCCATTATACCTGTTGTTGTCTACATATCGGATTAGCATAGGATAGAAAGCATACAGATCTCTACATAAAACCGCAAACTCATCAAGAATGAGCAACTCTGCTTCCTGAGTGTCAGTCTTGCTGTCTGCTTTCAGCTGCTCCTCCTCTTGCACAATCTTTATTGCTTTCTTCTTCAGTTTCTCCAGTGTGGGAATAAAATGGCTCTTTAGGAGGTCTGGTTGAGCCTTGCTGATAATTGGCTGAGCGTAGACTGCAAAGAAACATCAGGAGCCAGATTACCAACATGAAACAAAAGAAACATTAGCAGTGGGGTTTTCAGTAGCACATAAGATGTGTACCATATACTGCAGAATCAATATGTTTCACCCAAATGTCATTTTAACAGATCTGTCATGTAATCACACATTCTTATGTTGCAAATAACCAAAGTTTCTAGCCTTGACCAATATGCTTCTAGCAACAAATTTGTAGCCAATGGCAGTCAGAGTACTAGAGAGCACTATTTGTATTTTACCAGCTTTATTAAGTCAGAATGGTTATGAGCCTGAAATTTCACCTCTCCCTTAAACCTTAAACCTTAAACCTTGTTAACTTGAATGGGCACTGCTGTGCCCATTCAAGTTAACAACAGGGTGATAGCGGCCACATCTGTCTGTCCACATGTAATCATACATTAAATGATTACCTGTGGATCGGGAGAGTTGCTGTGTTTAACACATAGGCCCGTGTGCATGAGGCCTAAGAGTTGGTAAGCTGCAATATCATAGGATTTTTGTACTCATCACAAAATCATTTTCTTGGAGCCTATTGAGGAACACAGGAATTTTTAAATTGTCATGTTATACTGCCATTAACAAAAGAATACTGGCAACAAAAAAGCTGTTGGTCTGCACAGTATAACTCCACCTACACCATGACTCAGTTTTGTATTAAAGCAGTACAAGGAGAATTAAATAAACACTCAGGGGAGGTACCTGTGTCCCTCAAGGGACTCCAAGAAAAGGATTTTACGGTGAGTACAAAAATCCTATTTCCTTTATCATCTATTGAACCCAAAAGAGGGGTGGGCAACATAGCAACAAGGGTTTATAGGCCTAAAAAAAGACAACAGAAAACTGTGGACTGCCTACAATTCAAAGAGCCAGATGAATGACCTAACACCCAAAGCAGACATCAGATGAGGCCTAGATAATCACCTGGAAAAACGTAAGAATATAAATATAAGACCAGATAGCAGCCTTGCAAACTGGGAAAAGTTGCATGATGTCGAAAAGAGCAAGACGCACTCACAGATCTAGTAGAGTGTGCCCTGATATAACAAGGTAAAATTTGATCTTTAAGACCATAAGTGTGGATGATGGTCTGAGTCACCTAGAGTTAGTGAACCAAGAAGCAGGTGTACCCTAAGGCATCCATCTGGAATACAAAAGGAATTAGTACTGAAGAAAAGCAGTGGGTGAGAGATAGACTCTCACTTCTTGAACCGCATCCAGACAATGGAGGGAAATTTGCTTGTGATGAACTGAAACCAGACAGAAGTATGGGAGAACAATATGTAGGAAGGTGAATTCTTCCAAAAAGGGGGAATAGAAGAAGGAAAAGGTAGAAAACAGAGATCCGGGAGAGATCCATCGTAGTGTAGTATTAATAGAATACAAACATCAATCTGCTTCACAGTTTGTTTTTAAAAGAGATATAGAAACTCACATTGGTTGGGTTGTGTGATCTCCCTTGGAAGGGGTCTCAGGCAAACGTAGAAGAAGGCTTGAGGGGAATATATCTGTTCCCGCACAGATGGTAATGTAGAAAGTCGTCCTTGATGCCCTTTATGGAACTACTTCGGGTGGTCTGGGGCTGAAGTGCTCATGTCCCTGATGTCGTCTGATTAGCTGAAGGGGTTTTCCCAAAAAAAGGATTTCTTTAGAGGGAGGTGAGCAGAGGCACCTGAAGTCAAAGGAGGAGTAGTGGACATTTTCTTATTGAATTCATTTATTTTGTCAAACAAGGAATTTAAGTACACGGTCGGTTTCCTTGTTTGACAAAATAAATTGATTCACCAAGAAAACGTTCACTATTTCTACTTTGACTTCAGGAGCCTCTGCTCTCCTCCCTCTGAGGAAAACCTTTTTTTTTTTTGGGAAAACCCCTTCAACTATTCCAAGGGAGAACAATGTTCTGGTTGAGGTGAAAGACAAAAGAAAAATAGCTGGGCAAGATGGAAGTCCTGGGCCTCAACACCACCCTCTCCCTATCCAAAACCAGTAGGAGTACTTTGCAGAATAAGGTCACCAGTTTAGACACTTGCCTAGTAGAGGTGATGGCTACAAGTAACACCACTTAGTGGTTCAAAGTGGAGAGAGGAATGTGATCCCATGGATTCACAAGGGGAGCTACATGGCAGACGCCCGGTATAAATATCCAAATTGAGGATCGGTCTCTGAAACAAGATAGGCAGAAAATCTGGCCACCAAAGTGCTGAGAGCCAAATGCTGGTCCAGACACAGCTGCAGGAAGGAGAAGATTTGTTCCATAGAGAAGCTCCTACAGTAGAAGCCAAAAGATTTGCACCAGGTGAAGAATGCATTCCATTTACAACAATAAACCTTATAAGAAGTAGCCTTCCTACCTTTTAGCACAGAAGGAAACGCACATCCAGAGCAGCCACTGACTCAAAACGAAAACCAAGAAATTAAAAGTTATGCTGCTAAAGCCAGCAGCCATGACACAGGATGCTAAGGGTCTTACCACATCTGCCTGGGCCAATCCAGAACAATGAGGGTCAACAAAATGCCCTCTGTCTTAATCCTGTGAGGCAGACGAGAAAGAAATTTCAGGTAGATGGAAAACAAAGTTTGGGGTATACAGGTCCCACTGAGTCATGGGAGCATTCACTGCTTCCACCAGAGGATCCCTCCCTCTACCTTGAGACAAGCTTGTTCAGTTTATTGTTAAACCTGGATGCCAGAAGGTACACATTTAATGTCTCCCACCTTCAACACAGAACCTGGAACATCTCCCAGTGTAGGGACCACTCCCCCAGGTCTAAACGCTTGTAGCTGAGGAAGTCTATCTGCCAACTGGTAGAAAAGAATATGAACTTGAATTTCTGCTCAGGACAGGATCTGAACTTTTTTCATGCCACTGTGAGACTCTTGATTATTCCTCGATGGTTGATGTGGCTTTGGTGTGGCATTCCTCGATGGTCACTACTGTGGCGTTGTCTGACTGAATCTAGTTTGGATGACCTTCCAACAGTATGGTCAGAAACAGACAAATCACTGGAAGATCCAGGGTGTTGATCAGAAGATGAGACTCCCCAGCATTGACATGGTGCTCAGGACTCCTTCCCAGCCTGAAGAGCTGGCATCCATCATGGGGATCTTTGAGAATATGGGAATGAAGGAATTCCCTAATTCCAGAGCTGGCTTCCTGAACCACCAGGCCAGAGTCAACCTTGGTGCCAAACAAATTGGTCTGTCCAGTGACCTGATTGACTTTCCTTTGATGACAGAACATTGAGAAGTAGAGTTCTGGAGTGAAACTTGGCAAATGGAACTGTCTCACCGAAGGCTTCCATCAAGACCACTGAAACTGCAGCAATTTCTGAGCAGTTAAAATCACATTGTCTAAGAGAAGCCTGTGCTGGCTACAATGGGGAGCACTGTAGGGCTAATAGTAGGGCCAACACTTTGGGGAATACCTAAGGTGCAGATGAGGGCCCAAGTCAGGACCACAAAGCAGTACTTTTGGGGCACCACAGAAAAACGTAGGGAAAATAAGTGTGCTGGAAATATGGGAACATGCAGGTATGCATCCCTGAAGCCCACATGAGAACATCTACCTGGAGAACGAAAGCTATGGCAGATACGTGGACATCTTTTAACAGAGAAAGAGAGAAGACTTAGCAGTCCTTTCCTTACAAGAAGTTTGCAGTCCAGTGTCATAACCAGGGTGCCTAAGCCATAAGTATTGACAGGAGAATCTTGCAATAAAAAAGCTTTTAGCAGACTGAAAAATTAGGTGGGCAAAGCAAACCCCTGTGATCATGTGGATCACCGCTATGAAACTGTGAAAACCTGCACTTCTTAGCTAACTGGAGAAACTTTCAGGATTTAATATATCTGCCATGAATCTACCAGTGCTGTTGGCTTACTAGAGAAAAGTCCAGATTTATATATATACAGCATAAATCTACCAGCAGAACAGCAGAGCTGAAGAAAACACTTTCTTTCTCCTGAGGAAACTAGTTTGTGGGTGGAGTTATCCTGTGCTGATCAACACATTTTTTGTTGCCAGTGTCCATTCGTCTTGTAGGTGGCAGTATAACCTGATAGTCTAAGATATCCTGTATCCCTCAATGGATGATAAAGAAATACAATTTTTGCTTTTGGGTTCAGATGTGCTTTAAACATATAACAAAATCAGACAAGACCCTACAATTTAAAGTGGGGGAATACTGTGTTTTAAAGAAATTATTCAAATCTGAGAACCTTAACCCATATCCAGTAGTAATTCCACAACAAGAAAGAAGCATGTCTTTACAGAAATTAACATTCATGGTGCCTTCACTGACAGTCACATGAGAAGACATTACTTTCACCTTTTTATCTGTCTATATAACCCAAAAAAGAATCCACCTGCATATGAACAACTTTAGCAAATATATTCTATGTCACAGGGGTTCTCCTCAACTGGCATACAACAATGTATATGTTGTTTGGTGTAACAGACTGACAGCTGATACGTTGTAAAAAATGGAGTAAAACATAAGCTGTTTCAGTTTATCATGCAGTGTATGCAAAGGGAATTCATAGTTACATACTTGTTAAGGTTGAATAAAGACACAGGTCCATCAAGTTCAACCTATATCGCTTTGTATGTTTGTGTTCTTGTGAGTGAGTTACTAAGATTACCTGTACATCTGTATATCTTGCTCTCTGAGAAAAGCATATAAACAGTTCTTGAATGATTCCATACTCTCAGTTGAAACCACTGTTTGTAAAAAGTGAGTCCAATAATTTAACAGCTTTCACAGAAAAGAATCCCCTTCACTGTTTCAGATTAAACCTTTTCTCATCCAGTTTCAGATGGTGACTAGTGATGGTCCGTACACACCTGAGTTCGGTTCGAGTTCGAACTTTAGAACATGGAAAAAGTTTGAACTCGAACTGCGAACTCAATGAAAGTCTATGGGACCAGAACTCTCAAAATCAAAGTTTCCCTTTTTGAAGGCTTATTGGCCATAAAAAGGGTATGGGGATCCGGGTACTGCCCTTGGGGATATGCATCAATGAAAAAAACACTTTTAAAAAATACCGTTTTTTTGTGTCTGGGGGGTCCCCTTAAACTGCCCGTAAAGTGGCGCATCTGTACAATGTATACAACCTGCTGTAGCAAAAAGTGATGTTTATAAAGTAAAGGGTTAAAATAAATGTAAATAAAAAGTCCAGACTTTTAGAAAACAATCATTTAATTGAAATAAAAACACAACAAAGGCTTTTGACAAGTCCTTTATTGTTAAAAAAATGGATCCACCGGCGTAATCCCAAGGTCGATCACGACGTCCAGCATTGTCCACAACGACAAAACACATTTTTTAAATGCCGCCCGCCGTCCTGTCTGCTCACGACGAACTCCCGCCACAGAATGGCATTCTGAGATTCTGGCAAAATATAAACAATTGGGTGGAGCTAGCGGTGACCGCTAGCTAGCTCCGCTCAACTGTTTACATTTGTCCGGCACCTGACAAGATATCATTACTTTGCCCAATCATGGCTCTCACAGTGCACTGTACTGTGATTGGGTAAAGTCTTGCAGCTGACCTGTTGCCAGGTGCATTGCTTTACCCAATCAGGGCTTCATAAGGCACTGTGCAGTGCCCAGGGCCTTGTGAGGCACTTGGCGGGCAAATAGCCCACAGAACGCCCTGATAGTTTGTGTGTTCGCCGAACTTCGAGTAGAACTGTTGCTTGGCTCGAACATCGAGACCATCCCCAATGATGACCTCTTAAACAGTTTGTTACTGATTATCCCATCACCATTAAACAATCTGGACATAAATATGATGTTCCCTCTCAGTCTCCTCTTTTCAAGTGAGTGTTTAATGAGTGAACATGTTTCATGCATGCAGCCTTTCCTCATGGTTTAGGTCCTCTAAATGCTTTATTTACTTTGTTGCCCCTTCTCTGGATTCTCTTTAGCTCAAGGACATCCTTTCTGTGGATCGGTGATCAAAACTGAGCCACATGCTCAAGATGTGGCCAAACTGGTGTGTTGTAAAGGGGCCAAATTATGGATTTGTCCTTAGAGTGGATTCCCTTTTTTATGCATGATAGTACCCTGCTTGCCTTATTTGCTGCAGCCTGGCATTGTGTGCTGTTACTAAGGCGGATGTCCACTAGGACTCCCAAATCTTTTTCCACCTCTGATTCCCCCAGTGGGATGCCCATCATGAGTGGCTCAAATTCATATACACGTACAACTGGGAAATTAAAAGAATCTAGAATTGTCTATACCAACAAAGCTTTGATGTGACAGTTGGACTAGAAGGAGGGTAAAGCAAGAACCGTTACTGCCTAGGCACACTGCTCAGACTTTTTCATTTTGTCTGAGTAATGTAAATCTGTTATATAAAACAAATAGGCTGTCAGCACCTAATAAATGTCAAGTGACTTTATATATAATTCCTTGAATACTTCCTTTCACAGGTTTTCAGGCCTGCTGTCAGGAAAGTCTGGACATTATATAGGGATGTGAATCAACTCATTATCACTAGAAGGATTACCTGCAATTCTCTTCATCCAAGATGCTTCATCTATTCCCAGATTGTTGTTAATGATTTTCAGGATGTTGCCCAGTATGACACTGAGGTGTTCTGAAGTCACTTGAGTACAGCATGGCCTGGCATTTTCTGGCACATTCTCTGTGCCTCTCTCCCACCAATAAGAAAGATAGTTGCATAGCATTGGAAGGACGACCTCAATGACATGTGGCATCTCCGTGTACCTAGCTCCAGATTCAGCCAAGTCATTAATCTCTTTCATAAGACCCTCTAGGTGTGGCATTTCTGAACACATCTCTTCCACTGTATCTGGCATACCTAAAACTGAAAAACAGATATTTTCATTAAACATAAATAGCTGACTGATGCAAAATACAGCCCACAACCTGACATTAGTCACTAAGGTCATGAACTTTAACATTTAACATGCCAGCTGAGGCTTGTATAGTCTGAGATGTAACTCTTGGGTTTTTTGTTATTGCATGGTCTGATAATGGTGAATTTGCTGGAATGTCCACTCCTGTGAAGATTGGCTAGTGTCTTAAATGTTTTCCACCTGTGCATAATCTTCTTCAATGGAGAATGATGGACTTTAAATTGTTTGGAAATGGGCTTAAAGGGCTTTCCAGATTCATGGGCAGCAACAATTGCTTCTCTAAGATCATTTCTGATGTCTTGCCTCCTTGTGTTAACACCTGAATGCTCCAGACCAGCAAACTGCTAAAACGTTATCTTTTATAGATGAACAATTAATGAAGGGCCTTTGATTAGCAGCACCTGGCTGCTACTTAGCCTCTTAATTCTTATGGAAGCAATAAGGGTGTACTTAGTTTTTTGGAATCCAAATTACACTGCGCTCAAGTGAATAAGTTGCATTTGTGAAATAAATTAACTTTTGCACGATATTCTAATTATTCGAGTTTCACCTGTAATGTGATTGGCTAGGACGTACTTATCTCAGAAACCACTACCTTCAAAAGTGAGATATAATAATGTGATGAATATCTGCAAGGAAATAAAATCTCAACAAAAGGTATAAACCCGTGATC
Source organism: Nanorana parkeri (assembly GCF_000935625.1). Classification (NCBI taxonomy): domain Eukaryota; kingdom Metazoa; phylum Chordata; class Amphibia; order Anura; family Dicroglossidae; genus Nanorana; species Nanorana parkeri. The sequence goes on along the minus strand of NW_017306414.1, from coordinate 1,430,187 downwards.
TACACAAGTTACATGTAAATAAACCAACAAACTATAAAGTAGAAATATATCATAAATATACTTAAAAATAAAGTGAAAAGTGATAATCAAAAAGTCAATATGTCCATATGTAAAGATTATAATGTTCCCTGCGTCTCAGTGCTCCACGTGTATTAACAGAAAAGGTCCGCTTGATATTTATCGTTATTTCTTGTTACTTATCCACTTCACATATTTATCTAGGGGATGTGTAGCGCTACATTATTGGTTAAGCAAAGGATCAGAGTTGATAAACGTAGCAAAGGTCAGGTAAACAGAATCACACGGCTGTGCAAGAGGCCTCACTATTTTCATGCTGTGAAATTATAGGACACAAGTCACTGACAAGAGTGCCAAGTACTGACATGCTGCGAGTCCGAGGTTCCCTGCAATTTATACAGGTTAGTTGGGAATTGGGACAGTGCTCCCCCCACCCCCAAGCGCAAAAGGCCAGGAGACATCTATGGAAAGAGAGCACAAGTGCAGGAGCGTGCACATCTGATCCTCCTTTCCAATGGATCAAATATTCTAGACCAGCGGTTCTCAACCTGTGGGTCGTGACCCCCTCGGGGGTCGAATCACGATTTGCCAGGGGTCGCCCGGGAGTCTCCCACTATTAGATAGCGGCTCCTGGCCGCCCGGGAAAGAAACACTCTCTCCCAGAAAGTGTAAAGCAGAGTAAACCTTTCCCTGCGATCGTTTTTTTTCCCGACATCGGGGGCCGCTGGCCACCGTAAGTCAGAAAAAAAACCACCATAGGAATGCATAGCTAGATTCCTATTGGCTATTTCACTTTGCAATAGCAAACTAGATATTGCACCCGCGCTCTGCTGCTGCCAATCAGCAGAGGGGGACATGTAGTTCTCCATCAGGTCCTCTTCTAGTGATTGACAGCAGCAGAGGACGGGTGCAATAGCTAGTTTGCTATTGGCTATTGCAAAGTGAAATAGCCAATATGAATCTAGCTATGCATTACTATGGTGGGTTTTTTTTTATTCTGACTTCGTACGCCAGTGGTTCTCTAGCTGTGGGTCGCTGTGTGATTTTTGCTGTGCTAGGTGAGAGTCCTCCTCAGCACTCTCCCAGCGCAGCAGTGTCAGTTCTCCCGCCACGCCACCAGATGTCGCTGAAGCAGCCGCGTCATCCCTAAATTTTACCGTTGGGGGTCACCACAACTTGGCAAATGTTACCAAGGGGTCCCGGCCCTAGAAAGGTTGAGAACCACTGTTCTAGACGACCTTGGCGTAATCTAGAATCCAAGATGTTGTCAGAACTATTGAGTGATAAAAGGAAGAAACTGTAAGGCCTATACCTATTATTCTGCATAATGTAATATGGGCATACTGGAATCCATCTTTGTTCTTTACATTATCTCAGTATATAAGGTGAATTTGAGTTCATAGTTTCTGGACAAAGACTTAAGCAATCTTCAGACCCATACAGCATACATTCACAGGTTGTAAATTCTGAGGGTACCAGACAACGACAAGATAAGGACTGACCATGGTACCAGACTTTGTTATACTGTGAGATTAAGGGAGATGCCATGTGTCAAGTTTAACAAAGGACAAATTAAATATTTGCCATTATTTGTTTTTCCCTTTTTTTATCGTTACCACATAGGAAAAAGAGCTGACAATAAAAGTTACCTTGTATACAGTATTATTATTTGATAGGAATGGTATTACCAATAATTTCAATTGTATTATTATTATTGTTATCATTATTATTACATGAAGAATCTAAATATTTGCTTAGTTGAGTAATTGTTTTAATATTTTTTTTATATATACAATATTCAACCTATATACCTTAAATATAGTATTTAGCTGTACTTATTGACATATATTAGTGTATATTATTAATATGGTATTTTTGAAAGTACAAATAATTATGTTAGGTATATTGTTATTTTGTATTCAGTGAAAGAATGTGAGTAACCACTGTCTTAGTACAGATGACTTAACTCTCAATGTATGCAGAAGAGAATTGTTTTTCTTGATCAAACTTTCTCAAGCAATATATATTTTAAAGAGACAGTAGGTCTGACAAGTTCTGCCAATTAACAGACCGCCCTTTAAATTTTATGGTTTTGTTCAAGGCTTAGGTCAGAAGTCATCTCATGGAATAATAATGGAATTTTAACGAAAAACCCAAAATTATTCCTAGTCCAACATTGCCCTCTTCAGGTAATTGCAGAGATTATTTGGAGTAAGCTGATAAGTGTCTGATGTTATAATTAAGTTGAGATAAGCTTTCTCCTCCTACATTTTTGGGTGATAAAAGTTAGGAGAACGTTAAGAGAGAGTGAAGGGATACAAAGGAGAAGTGAAATGGGGAACTGATACATGAGGACGGACGCAGACATACAAAGGAGAGATTTGGAGCTGACTGACGGACTGCCAGGGGGAACTGAACAAAGAGAACCTGAACATCTCTTGTCCCTACACTGACACAAAGCTGACATCTCTAAGACAAAATAATTTTCCAATTTTGGTAAAGTATAGGTTTCCATTTATCTGTAAGCAATTTACTAGCCATATATATCTAACTAAACAATTCAGTCATTGTTAGCATCAAGATTGAATTGGAGTAAAATTTTATCTGCAGTATAAATTGTCTCCCCCTTCAATCTTGGGATAGATATTTTTGGAGTCTCTTCGAAGCTGATTTCAGATTCTAGTCAATGGTCTAGCTGTGCTATATACATAAAAGTAAAACATGTTAGTGGAAGTTTGTCTTTACCTAAGATAAATTCTTGGGTGATTTGCCAGTCATGTGCATAGTATTCTAAATTAGTTCATGTGCAGTAAGGACTTTGCAATAATATGATTAGTAGTAAGTAAGGATAGAGAAGGCCAATAATCTGGGACAGCAGGCTTCAACAGTGATGTATGAAAGGCAGGATGAACTCTATAGGAATCAGGCAGATTCAGTTTCACTGGAGTGGGAGAAATTACACGTTTGATAGCAAAGGGTCCCACATACTGTATCTTGGTCCTAATTTTCAGCCAGGACATTTCAGTTTTAGGAATGAAGTGGACAACCATACTTGATCACCTGGTTGGTACTGGGGGGCTGGGTCATGGTGTCTGTCTGCATAGGTCTTGTACCGAGTCTGGGCATGAGTTATGGGTTTCTTAGGACTGAAAAGTTTTTTACTATTTCTTCCAAATGTTCATTAGCAGTAGGTACAGCATTGACAAGGAGCATTGGATATGGAGACCTCTACAGAAGACAGCCCAGAATGTCGATGTAAATTGAGTACCTCTGTCTGTAACAATGGATCCTGGCAAACCATAAAGGCAGAACACTTCTTGTATAAAGTGGCCGTGTGGCTGGTGGTAGGTAGATTCTTTGTGGCTATGAAATTAGACATTTTACTAAAACGGTCCACTATCACCACTATTATAGTGTAACCATGTGTCGGGGTAATTCAACAATAAAGTCCATTGAAATGAAAGTCCGGGGCCTGGAAAAAACAACAACAACAAGACCTTGAGGGCAATTATGGCTGTCTTGAGCATGAATAAAAATGGAACATGCCGTAACGTAAGATGTCACATCTTTTAATAAGGAAGGCCACCAGAAGGTTCTTTAAATGAGTTTGTATGTTTTTCTGTATCCCTCCATGACCCCCTATAGGGGTGTCATAGCAATATTGTAGTATCCCAGCGACTGCAGCAAGAGGAACATAAATTCTTTCTTTATACAATACAAGTCCATTTTGATAGGTTATTGGGGGCTTTGTGGAAGGTTTATCGTTCACAGTAGTGTGAGATCTGATGGTATCCCATAATGATGGCATAGTAGCAAAAAAAAACAGTCTTTATTTTAGGGCTGGGGAAATTAACGATTATTTCCTCGATTAATCGTTAAACTTTTTGATCGAAAATGAAAAGACTCACCTTTCCGCCGGCTTTCGGGAGTCCCGTCAGAGATCTGGTGACGTCATGGACATCGAAATCACCGGACTCCTCCCCCTTCCCCAAGTGGCTCCGTCGGCTAACGAAGGGAAGGGGGGAGGAGTCCGGTGACGTCGATGTCCTGCAATCAGGTCCTTACATGAAATGAACTGGACAGGTGCTGCTACTTCAAATATTAAGCTAATACTTATGTTTAAATCACACTTAGGGCTTTGCTGCCCCTTCAACACATCAAAGGCTCTTTGAGCTTGTTCAGTCCATTGAAATGTAACTTTTTGCCATGTGAGTGCTGTGATTGGCTGAACAACTTTTGAAAATGTACATGTGAACCTCCTATAGAAGTTACAAAAACCAATAAAGCATGATACCCCTTTCTTGTTTGTAGGTACTGGCCAGGACAATATGGCTTGAATCTTGGAAGTGTCTATTTCTATGCAACCAGGTGCAATAACATGAATGGAGGCCTCCATCTGTCTACAAAAAAAAAAAAATCCCAGCTCCAGGAGGAGAGGTAGATGGTCTTATAAAACCCTTCTTTAAATTGTCATCAATGTACTCTTTTAAAACTTGTAATTCAGGCTCGGACAGAGGGTATATCCTGCCTTAGGGTATTGGAGCCTCTGGTAACAAATCGATAGGGCAATCATAATCTCGGTGAGGAGGGAGAGTATCAGCCCCTTTCTTCTCAAAAACATAAACGAAGGCCAAAAAGTGTACAGGAATCTTTGACATATTGTTAACATTAGTAGTAGGTTCCAATGTCCAAGGCATAGTCTGAGGTATTAGACAAGAAGACAGACAATGTGTAGAAAGAAACTCTAATACACCAGTTTGCCAGTCTATTGTAGGGTTATATTTCCGTAGCCAGTCTATTCCTAATACCAGAGAATAAATGGGAGATTAGACAAGGTTAAAAGAAAGTGTCTGTCTATGGCATGAACCCAGGGTCATTTGTAGAGTAATAGTTTCTATGGTAATAGGACCAGATTTAAAAGGAGTTCCATCTATTAACTTTATTTGTGTAGGCACTTCTTTATTGGTAGTAGGCACTGATAAAGCTTAAGCTAATGTAGTATCCATAAAGCAGCCACTTGCTCCAGAATCGATCATTGCATGGAGATTTACAGGTTTCTTATTCCACTGTAGAGAGAAAGATGTGATTAGATGAGAGGACATGGTATGTAGCAATTGTTGTGAGGTGGGCGTAGATTGCTTATCTCCACTAGGACTTGGTTTAACTTTACATTCTCTCACTTGATGTCCTGGCTTGCCACAATATAAGCATAGTCCCTTAGACCTACAACGAGATTTCTCAACAGGTTCATCTGTGGTAGCTTCAGGGGATATGGCAGAACTGAAAGGGGGAGAAAATGTATTGCGCCTATGAGGAATAGTATATCCCTTAATCAGTGATCAATTTGTATAGACAGGGAGACAGTGCTTTCAAGTGTGGATGGAACACGACTCTGGCCAACTCATCTTTTAGGGCTTCAGAAAGTCCTAAGCGAAACTGATCTAGCAGAGCCGGTTCATTCCAGTTGGATTCGACTGCTAGGTGACAAAATTGTGTAATGCATTCCTCAACATTTCTTCTTCCTTGTCTGAGGGCTTGAAGTGAAGCTGCAGCAGAAGCTACTTTATGTGGATCTTCATATAGCACATCCTTGGCTTCCATGAAGGAAGTCCAGGAATTCAATATAGGGCTATGAATGTGCAACAAATGATGTGCCCAGGTCTGAGGTTCACCAGTCAGTAAGGATATCACAGTCCAGATCCTAACAAAATCTGTTGCATAGGTATGAGGTTGTAAGGAAAAAAGTATCTGGCATGAGTTAATAAATGTACGATAGGCTGAGCAGGCTCCATGGAATTTATCAGGTAATGCAACTTTGGGTTCAGGAGCAGCAGCACCTCTCTCTGGATACATCACAGGTGCCTCGGGCACAGGAGCAGATGGAGGTGCATTAACCAGCTTGTCCAATCTTACTTGATTGGCTTCTACATTTGCTTGTGAACCTTGTAGGTGTTGTACAGATTGTGTCAGCACTGTTGTTTGTTGAGTTAATGCTTCAGCTAACCCTGCAGGCTCCATACTGGCTCAGTTGTTAGATCAGTAATTGTATAGCCGAGCCCAATAGCAGGGGCACACACCTTGGCATAGCGTACTCAGGAAATTAATCAGGTACAGATTCCAAATACGTGGTACAAAAGGGTAAATCCAATAACCATAGTCAAACGAAAAATAAGGTCAGGGCAGACAGCAAAGGATCAGAGTTGATAAACGTAGCAAAGGTCAGGTAAACGGAATCACACGGCTAGCAACTGGAACACACTGTTGATAGATCTGAAACAACTAAGCACTCTCTCACACTAAACCTTGCAGCTTTAAAGTGATCAAACAGGACGTGATGTCAGGAGGTGTGGCAGAAGGGATGCAATTCCTGTCTATGACAGGAAGCACATCAGTGCTGTCATTTTGATGTAAGGATGTCATTAAACATGTGCAAGAGGCCTCACTATTTTCATGCAGGGAAATTATAGGTTGCAAGTCACTGACAAGAGTGCCAAGTACTGACATGCTGCAAGTGTAAGCCCCCTGCAATTGATACAGGTAAGTTGGGAATTGTGACAGCTAAGCAAATCTTAACCCAAAAACAAAAATTAAATATATTACAGTTTACCAGTCCTTAGATGAGGTGCTCAAATTAGCTTTCTTTTCTCAGACTTTTCTACCTTTATTCACATGATAGCCATGGAAATAACACACTTCCTTTTCCTGGGTGGCTATGCTCCTTCACTGTACCTATGGAGGAAGCCATGGTTGCCACTTAGGCTGGACGTCAAACATGTCTGCCTTTATTCAGCTGTATCCCATGGGAGCTGATAGAATTAGTAGTTTACAATACAAAGATTAAAAAAAAAATATTTTCTTTCTGTTGATCTCACAGAAAGTGACAATGACACTGCATTTCTGGCAAGATCAACAGGTAATTTCTGTACTATAATATGCATTAAACATGAAAACACACCCACCACTTCACACCTTCCTAATACATCCAGATTCTGTTATGTTTGTACTTTCACATCGTTTGCAGCTGTAAGTAATTATACATACTTACGTAACTGGCTTTTATGCAAGTTACTTATGTCGATGTGTCCACATTCATGACCTTTACTTTAAGGATGTAACAAGTTGCAATCTTGTACTGTATTGATGGAAAAATTTTCCATAAAAATCTATATGCTTAAAAAAAAAAAAAAACACACCCACCACATCCAAGAACTAGCAAGCTGCAATATATTAAAATTTTGTTCTTGGGTTTAGTTATCCTTGTTTTTTTACTGCTGGGGACCTCTATTTTAAATAAAATTATATATTAGTTCCTGCTGAAATAGCTCCATTATCGGACGTCCTGAATACATCCTCACACTTTTCACTAGTCAGAAACATTTAGAGTTTTAAGAAGAAAAGAGGGTTACAATACTGCTTGCAACATTTTACATTAAAAATAAAAGCAAAGTAATCAATTTTGTGCATTAGCCAATGCAATATTTCTTAGCATGTTTAATGCTACTAGCAACCAATCTGTACCCCTGTTATGGCAGGAAAGATACTAAAAACTCTGCCATGAATATGAGTCAGCTCAATAAATAATAAAGTAAAATGATCTGCTCTTGCTAACACTGGTATTAAAAGATCTATACAAATAACATATTTCTTATTTCCTGTTTCCAACTAAGTGTATTGGATAAAATATTTTCACCTACTAATTAAACAAGGCTCTAAATTCAAAAGATATAAAACAATATCATACAAAGGTACACAGCATGACAGGGGAGGAATACGTACTAGCTCTCTCCCGTGGAGATTTGGTATTGAAAACAGAGAGTGGATTGTTGTGGTTTAGTGATGGCTCAAGAAAAGCCACGGGAATAGCTCCAGCCAGAGCTGCCAGACATTCTCCCAGGGCGGGCCGCTGCCTGTAAAGAAAAACATTGAAAAATTAGGTTTAAAAAGAAAAACAATTAATAGTGTCTTAATAGAATTTTCTATCCTCCTTCCTACTCAATATTTAGGTATGTGTGTTGATGACAGGTGGTCAGAAATAGGAACATTTAAAAAGAAATTTAAAAAATGGACAAATGCACAATAGGCAAAAATGATCCCCACATCTGCACCGTGCCTACTTTTCCAACTCATGGGTATGTGGTGATTATGTTGTACATGTATTTAAATATTAAGCAACACTTGTGTTTTTTTTAAAGAAGAATGAAGTAATGGATTTGAGGAAATAGCCAACGGAGTGTTACTTTACATAAAATCATTAATAAGTGGTTAAGGTTTGTGTCAAAGGAGTCATATAGTATGCACATATACCTGCTTTTACTTATTGGCATAACAGGAACATAAGGGAGACATTTTAGTCAAAAATAGATCACAGAATTGTATTTCCTAATTTTAACTCATTTTAACATTAGTAGCAAAACAAGAACATTTGCCAATGTCTCCCGGGCAAGAACCTTTAACTGCAGAGGACCACGACAGGATAGACTATTTTGTTACTACCTGGGCAGCATGGATTGCACCTCAACATTATCAAGAGTTTTGAGACATCACATTTGAAAAGGACACTAGTGTTTCTCAGTCTGACTTTGGCGGAGGTGGGGAGGGAATACCCCCCTTCCCTCACTCCCCCACCCCTTCTACCCCATCTTTCTTACATTTTCATGTCACGATTCCTCTACCTCCCACCCTAACCCTTTTGATTTCAAGCCAATATCTCCTTTATCCTGCCTGCATGTTCCTCCTCAATCTCAAACATGTTGTAACAGGATGCGGTTAACCACATGGTACAATATGCAGGTAGCAACATTTGCATATCTGCATCAGATGTTGGTATTGTTGTATCAATGTTTTTACTTGATATCAAGTAATGAAAAATGAATGAGTTCCTCTACCTGCAACAAAACTTAATATGCCACTTTGTATTTTAGAAATAACAAACTTGATTTTATTTTAAAGTTTTCTTCAATTGTATTATGTATACAATGATGACTCCAATAAATTTAGATTGAACCAAAACATACAAATGTCCTTTTGTAAAAGAGTTATGCTTAATTGATGCAAAAGTCCTAAGGACACCAAAACTGTATGTCTACATCCTCCAAGGATATAGATCTGTTCCTGATTTTTATTTTTTACAGTACAACTTTGTTAGCAATAGTTTTGCATCGCATTGTGTCTGAAACTGTCATCTTTATGCTTTTAAAATGAGTTGTTTTACTGTCAAGGTTGTGTGCAATCGTACATCAAAATATCATCTAAATTAAACATTATAACTATGCCTGGATTGCTCCATGACTGAAATGTGCCAAGTGAGGCATAGAGAAGATTAACAAGGCACAAAAGTGACAGCATTTTCAAACTATTTACGGTTTAAGCAGCCAGATATTAAAATGCTAATATAATCCTGACGTATTACTATTTGACTACCATACTAGAGAATATGAGTATGGTACACAAATAAATGTACATATTGCACTAATGTTACTACATAAATACATCGTGGACCAAATGATCACAGTTTCCGTCTTTTGAAATATGTCTCCAGATTCATAATTGACACCTTAATTGATTAAACTCTAGATATGAGTTCTTGTGGTAAACGTATTCGATCGGCAGCTCTGAAGTAAAATCTTTGATTTTGTACGTGTGGTTTGAATGATACAGAGATAGGGAACCCAATTAATCAGCTAAAGGTATTTATTTATGTTCTGTTCCCGCTGGCTTTCTTCCCTGTTGCCTGAATTAAGCTGCTGGAACGTTGCATTGATTGGCTATCTCACAGCTTGCTGTCTGTTCTTTTTGACAGGCAATTTAGTTGCTACATGTCTGCCTCAATAAAGGGAAAAAACATTCCGACAACTGACATTTCTACAGACAAGCAATTTATCCAGATAGAATTTTCTCTGCCGCCACACAAGTCCGTGCGTAAGTGGCAAAATTTGTAATATTACAGCCTTTGTAACAGTTATGTATAAACAAAGACAATGGAGTTAAAGGGTTTAGGGTAAATAAAAGGAGCTCCTGGGTAGAGAGAAATAAAAGCCTGATAACATATTTTCTCTACTTGTCAGCTATGGTTTTGACAGCATGTTTGTCGAAGCCTTTTCCTGAGGAATGGGAGCTGCTGGGATCATTCCTGGACACAGTCTGCTCCTAGTCTTTAATCCCTAGCAAATATTGTATCGTGAAGACGACATTTCAGAACATCTGACGCCTGTTTCTTGTACTCAGCAGCTGGAAACACTATAAGCAGCAGGCACATCCCCGCTGTTTGTAAGTAAGCACTTCATTCTATTTATACAGAACACCAGTGTAATGTCCAGGGCACAACCCACAATGTAATCCACTGCCATCTATTTACTAGGGGTTGGTAAGCAAAAGAAAACATGTGTATAGTATATTCCCTTCAGAATAAGCTTTTGTGTCCTTGTAATTGTTTAAAGATCAATCCATCAAAAGGCCTTTTCATTCTGAAATCATTTTTTAACAAATTGAATCATTTAACAATAGGCTCAATGGAATAATAAAATGAATGTGTTTTCAAGTGAAATTTACTGGGTAAAGATTTCCCTCCTCCTCCTGGGTGCACAGACAGAATGTGTTACTAAAAATCTCTCTCTTGTGTGATGCTTTGTTAATAAGATGCACCCCCGCAAGGCAACAGAGGTTAATTGCAAGTCTGCAAAAACCTTCTCTAACTACACATCATTGTCATACTCTCCTGTGTATCTTCGCTTACCATTCTTGTTTTGCTAATAGTGTCATAACGGTAATCATCGAACTCTTATTGTGCTTAGAGGGAAAATATTGTATGTGGCATTTCAAATCACATTTTAGTTCCTAACTTCCAGTAAAAATATTGGTCAACATTTTAAAATTGATATATACAGCTACAAACACCCTGGTGTGAACGGGGACTAAGTGATGGGTGGACCATGCCAGTACAGACAGTGCAAATGAGATGGCTATTCCAATACTTATCAATGTCAATCCAATGGGTGAAGGGACCCAAGCTGCAACTATCCTAATCTTTCTCTGTTGATATGACACACATAAGCCAGTTGATAATATGAAATCACCTGCACTCCATACAGCGTACAGACCTTGGATGAGAGGTTGGTGCTTGAAGTGACAACACGGATGGCGCCGTGTCAGATACAGTCCATAATAGACGTCACCAGCACTCGAGGATATGTGCAAGAAGTAAAGCACTTTTTATTAAATCGTCACATGCGTGATACAGACAATGTTTTGGGGCCATGCAGGGTCCCTTCTTCTGGGCGACATAGTCACTATGCATTCTGGTGCATTTTTTGTGGTTAACATGGGCTTTTAGATGTAGTTCAGTGCGTTCTAGTGCGTTTGCATGAATTTGTGTCGCGTTCTAGACCCCCCAAAATAGTGCATGCAGCATTTTTTTCTCCGCACCTGAACGGACTGCACTGGTGTGAACAGAGCCCAGAAATACCATAGAAATACATTGGGATGCATTGCAGGTGCAGACAAAAACTGTTCTGGTCCAGATCTGGTCCGGACATGGTGTGAACAAGCCCTTAGGCTTCTGGATCAGACAGAGCAGTGTGTTTTTGCCTCCTTTTTGTCACGTTTCGGTGTTTAAAATTGGCTTTCAGGTGCAGTCCAGTGCGTTCCAGTGTGTTTGCATGCATTTTTAAACCGTTTACATGCATTTTGGTGCGTTTCAGTGCATGCAGAATTTCCCCCCCGCACCAGAACAGATGTGCAAACACAGTGCAGTACGTTTTTGCCGTGTTTCGGTGTGTGTTTTTTTAAGCTTAAAATAGGCTTTTAGGTGCTGTCCAGTGTGTTTGCATGTGTTCCGGGCCAGAGAAAATGAAACAAGCAGTATTTATTTTTTTTGTCTGGACCGGAACGAACGCTGGTGTGAACATAGCCAAGAAATACCATAGGGATATTTTGGGATGCTTTTTTGGTCTGGGAACAAACTGTTCTGGTCTGGACATGGTCCGGATACCGTGTGAACAAGCCCTAAAAGTCTTTTAGTCAAGAAAAAAAAAATATGGTGCTTCCTTCAGTGAATTTTGTGATTACTTCTTTTCTGTCTCAGTAATTTTTTATAACATTTTAAAACACAAAACAGAGAAGATGTGAAAACATTACAAAGTGGTTACACTCTCCAAAAAAGCCTGTACTCATATGAGCAAGGTGGCTTGTTCAAGTATCTAGTATTACACCTTATTCTGTGCGCCTCCATGGACAAAGTAGAGAAGCCTCAAAGATAAGGTGTTCTAGCCCCTCCAAGGATGAAACACAGGCAAGTGATTGCCACTTCAGTCGTGTAAAATGAGAAAATAGAACTTTGTAGGAACACTAAGAACAATTGACCAAAAATATATTGTATTGAGGGGTCCCATACACTAGTGCAGATCTCCGTCCTGTCATTCAGTATAGCAGAACATTTGTTATTGTTCATTAACAGGAAAGCTTGGCATTTTACAAACAGGAAGAAAGCCATATGAGTACCTTTCAACATAGATGTTTTTTCCGGTTCCAAGTAAATAAAGGCTGCAGAGGATCCGGTAGCAGGAAACTTGAACATCATCCACTAAAAAATAAGCAGAAATATATACCTGCTTTAGGTAGTAATACAGCAGAAAATCATGTCAAACAAATGTATTTATTGTGCTTCCACATGTAAAGGTCACCACACACCTTACGATAATCGTACGATAATCGCGGGAAATCCCGCGATCGTGCGATTATCGTAAGGTGTGTGGAAGCCGTGTGACCTCTACTACTGTAAGGGCGCACGACTTTAAACTTACGGACATGTTCGAAAACCCGCCGAGGATCGTACGATGTTCGTGGCATGTCCGTACGATAAAAGCTGTACGGGCCGGTGTGCGCAAGCGCACACTGCCCATTCGGCATTGCGGTCATCGGAAGCCCGCCCCTCAGGGGGCATGGCTTGCGATCATCGCAAGTACGATCTGCCTATGCAAGATAGGCAGATTGTACGTTTTTTTAAGTACCTTACTTGCGTCTTGCGATGGTTGTAAGGTGTGTGCCCAGGCTTATGCTGTATCCTATACAATAAAATACTTTTAAAGATTACTTCATCTGTAGTGGGCAGCTATATTATTACCACCTTTTCAAATGTTTCTCTCCATTTTACTTGTTTTAACCCTTAAAACCAATCTAAATTTAATAGCAAAAATGTAATGTATTTCAATTTACCAGTCTTTAAATGTAGGGGTGCACCGAAATGGAAATTTCAAAACTGAAATAAAAAAAATTGTCAGGCCGAAACTAACATGTTTTTTTATTTTAATGTTTTCAATTTTTTAAATATTTTTTTAAAAAACTTTTACATTTTTTTAAATTTATTCATTTTTTATTAAATATTTGTATTTTTTACTTTACTTTTAGGGGCTTTGGGGAAAAATTGGGGGTCTAAACAGACCCCTGATATTTCCCTTTTAAAATAGAAAAAGAGATCCTCAATGTCTTTTTCTGCATCCCCTGTAAAAAATAAACAGGAATCCTCTATGCTGAGTGTTCCTGTTAATCCATAACATGAGGACATAGTATGGTTAATATAACCACAATCATGAATGAACAGGAGATGATGCAGATCACTTCCCATTCATTCATAATTGAGGATATAGTAACCATACTATGTCCTCAATTATGTACAAACACTCAGCGATCACTGATCGCTGAGTGTTTGCACTTGCTCTCCATCCTGACAGCTGTCACAGGAGGCTGAGCGAGCAGTGCGGGGGGAGAGCTTGATTTGAAAGCTGACTCCTCTCCCACACCGTTGGCCGGCCCACTGTGACAGCGCTGGCTGTCTCCGCCCACACACCGCTCTGCCGGAATGTGACAGGAAGCTGAGCGGTGTAGGAGGACATTTTTTAATGGTCGCTTAAGAATGCTGGTTGTTTAAATGTCAGATAATGAAGAACCTACACATGTAATGATTAAATCTGGTATTTAGTCATCTAGGAATATAAATTAAATGTAAGCAGTACAGTAATACAAAATACACTATCATTTTGTGACCAATATTTGTATTGGGAACACAAGAATTTAACATAAGGTTTCATTCGAACTGCAGTCATGTGCAAATATGAACTATAGAGGTAATATTACCCTGCCGCCATGAGAAAATGTGTATTAATATATCTTTCTAGGTTATGAGGATTACCAACTGTTACGAGTACATAGCTTTTATTTAGATTCAAAAAAAATTCTGCTTAAACAAAATGGTTATCCAAATTCTGCTTAAATAAAATGCAGGTTTATGTTCTCGCACATTAGTGCTCAACATTTGTTTCGGCTTTCCAAACACATATACTACAGAGTTAGTCTGTTAAAAAAAGCAAAACCCATTAAATCAATCATTTAGCATTATTATTAAACAATAGATATTAAACCGAACCTTGCAAGTTATCCAAGGTCAGTGTGCCCCCCCTCCCTATCCTTAACTGCTGCTGCAAAAAAAGACCAACGACACTTGTGGGGGAAAACAATTAGGTAACATTACGCCCAGCTTACTTAATGTGGGGGAGACGTCACCTTCTTTTCAATGAGATCCCAGTGGATGCCGTGTGGCCCAAATCTTGTGAAAGGATGCTACATCACGGTGAAGTAGCGTATTGTTGAAAGATTTGGGCTACTAGGTATTCACTAGGATCTTCCCAGAATAATGGTAAAATCAACCTCGCCTATGCACAATGGGTTGAAGTGTAGGCGAGCTATCTATAGTACCTAACATTCCCCCCATATCTTTTCTTTTTTTAGCATTTTGTTCTGGGGCACACTAAAAAAGTGGACTTTGTAATAGTAGTACAAAGTCCACTTAACCCCTTCGTGACGGGAGACGTACAGTGTACGTCTTGTCACTTTGTGCCTATATGACTGGCCACATACACTGTACGTGACGAGTTATATCAGGCTTTGTAATGCCGGTATTTGCTGATTCTCAGCATTTAACAGTCATTCATTAATGTCTCAGTATTGAGGCATTAATTAATGAAATAATTAAGCTTTTTGTAAAAGCTTCTTCCTTTCATTAATGAAAGAATGAAGCCGTTACATGCAAATAGAGGACCGCAATTTGCGATCCCGTATTTGACAGCTCAAAATAGCAGAGAGGCAGCAGTGACTCACCTCACCTCTCTGCTATTTGTTTTGACAGTTCGAGAGCCCGATGTTTAGATACATTTCACTGAAAGAATACAATGTATCTCTTTTGAGTGAAATGTATCATTTCTGATCGTCTAGGCACGATCAAAGAGCTTTTAGTGAGATCTGAATCTGACTAAAGTCAGGATCAGTCTCTAAGGTTATTATTAGCTGTTCCTAAGTTTGGATCAGCCTAATAGCCAAAAATAAAATAAAAAAGTTAATTTATCAAGCTGTCATAGTGATTGCTTGATATAAACTGACAAGAAAAAAAAAAGTTTTTTTATTTTATTTTTATTTTTTTTACAAAGTGTAAAAAAATTAAAATAAAGTGTAAAACAAAATTAGGAAAATATAAATTATATATAAATATATTTTTTATACTATAATTAATATAAAAAAATTCTAAAAAAAAAAAAAAATAATCAAAACTTGTGAAAAAAGTGTTTTCTTCTAGTTTTTTTCCTCATTTTTTTTTTTTTATTCAAACTAAGTGAGGGGTTAGGTACACATATGTGATATAATTATATAGCCCTATCTGTCCTCTAAAAAACAATATATAATATGTGTGGGTACATTTAGTAAGAAAGTATATTACTGCTGTGGAAGAATCACACAGCAAAAATGTAAAAAATGTGTCAGTCATTTATGAACAGAACCTGAAAACTAGCTCAGTCATGAAGGGGTTAAATTAACTTCTCAGCGTCGTGATTATAGGACATGTATGAGGGTGTACAGACAGCCTCATGCTGAGCTATCACTGACTGCTGGCATCCACAACAACAGCTGGCAAAGAGCCTCTAGCTGTATTCTACTGATAATCTATTATTATATGTGGAAGATTTGTATTCTGTGTTCAACTGGATTGTGAATGCATTCCACTTCAATAAAAATTAAGCACTCACACAGCAAATCAACTCCAAACTGGTGACGAGCCACATGTTCAAAAATGGATGTCAGTATAGGAAGGAGGGCCACTGTGGTGTAGTTAATGTTCTGGGAGACTCCTTTCATCTGAGTCCTAGAGTGAGTAAATTTCCCCAGCTTCAGATTTTCTAATGTCTTTTCCAAATCTTCTGCAGCATTTTCAAAGAAAGCACGAACTCCAGCTTTCACCAGCTCAGATCCAGACTTCATTACAGTGCTAAAATGACAGAGCGAGAAAGCCAAGTTTAGAAAGTGATATCTCTCCTCACATGTTAATAGGTAACATAGAATGAGATGAGCAGGGAGTGTGCTTTCTATATGATTAATAAGAATAATATCAATTACAATGCAAGAGTTCAGCATGACATAGGGGTCTATTCACGAAGCTGCCGAAGGATCTAGCCGTAGCTTCGGCTGATCCTTCGACTAGCTTCGGCTCCAGGACCTCTTCGGTTCAGTTTATTCAGCTTATTCACTATTGCCCGTACAGCTCCTGAAGTCGGCCGAGCGGCTCAGTCCACTTGCACAGACAGATCAGCGTCCCTGGTTACCAGGTAACCAGGGACGCTGATCTCAGACAGACAGCCCAACTCTCCCAGACGCTAGCGGCTCCCACCCACCAGAGAAACACTTTCTCCCAGAAAGGTTTACTCTGCTTTCCCTGCTCTGTTTTTGAAGGGTTTTTTTCTGACATCGGAGCCGATGGCTGGCATCAGAATAAAAAAAAAAGAAAAAAAATCACCATAGGAATGCATAGCTAGATTCCTATTGGCCAATTGCAATTTGCAAAGTGAAATAGCCAATAGGAATCTAGCTATGCATACCTATAGTGATTTTTTTTTATTTTGACGGCAGCAAAACCGCCTGGCCAATAGAAAACAGTTGGGCGGAGCTAGCTGTCACTGATAGCTCCGCCCAATCATTTTCTATTTTATTTTTTACTACTTTTTTAACTGTTTTTCTATTTTGCTCGGTACCACAGAGGTGCCGAGCAGAACAGAGGTACCGAGCTGAATGCTGATGTTGGATCGGCTGAGTCGAACTCCTTCTGCACTTTGGGTCGGCCGAACATGTTCGGCCGTCCTGAAGCCGCACGAAGCAAGCCGGTGTACGGCTGATTTCAGACGATATATGGCTGAAATCAGCCGTACTAGCCTGAAGTGAATAGCCAAACAGCTTTCGGCTCACTTCACTTCGGGTCGTTTATTCACTCGGCTGCCTATGGCAGCTTAGTGAATAGACACCATAGTATACAGATTCACAGCTAGACTTTCAACCAATGGATTTCTACAGCAATAGTTTTTAACAATGGAATTAAGATGGTTGAAATGTTTTATTTTCCAGCACAAATGGTTTATTAAAGCGGAACTCCAGGGAAAATTTTCTCAACCCTTGCAGTGGGGCTACCCCCACACTGTAAGGTTTAAGTGCTTGTTGATGTCTAGGTTCAAAAATAACAAAGTTATACTCACTTGATCCTCAAAGGTGGCTTGCTCTTAGACTGGTCCCCTCTGCCTCTCTCCTCCTCTGCTGCAGTGATGGTATGTCCTTCGGCGTTCTATTCAAAGCGAATAGAACGTGATGACTCACTGCACCTTAGACCTGTGAGGCAGAAGGGATGGGTCTAAGAGCAAGCCAGTTTGGAGGCACTTAACCCTTGCAATGCAGGGATAGTTCCACTGTAAGTGTTAATAAAAGAAAAATCCCGAGAATTCTGCTTTAATTTTTTTGTTTTCCTAAATAATAAAGGAAGATACTGCAACACTTTTATCAAAATCTCATAAAATGTACCGTGTGTCAAGCGTCTGGGCCAGAATGTGCAAACAGCTCACCATGGTGGCAGAATCACTTCCTGTAGTAAAAAGACAAGAGAAAACATCTTATTGTGTACAACTACTGTTAGAACACAATGTTAATTAAATATGTTTGCACAGGCTATTGTATAACTCTTGTGTTTGATGAATGTAACAATGACACACAGGTGACATGCAATATCAGTAGAAATACAAAACTTAAATCACAATGGCCATATCATTGTAGGATTAGGTTGCTACAGGGCCGTTTATTGCTTAAAGGAGAACTATGGGGTTAGGGCTTTTCCCCATAGTTCTCCGAAGGGTAACGGGAGGACACAAACTAGCGTCCTCCCGTTACCCAAAGCTCAGTATACCGCGAGCTGCAGCTCACGGTATACTGAGACGCCGCAGCTGAAATGGATCCCGACAGCAGCTGTACCCGCCCCCTCCCCCGTCAGTTCCGCCAGTCAGCACAGGAGGATTGGAGCGGGGAGGGGAGAATCCAGTCACTCCCCTGTCACGGCTCTCTGCAGTGACAGGATCGAGAAGTGAGCGAACGCCGGTATGTGTTCGCTCACTTCCCGATCTACTGAGCCGACCTGTGACAGTCTCATTGTCACAGGTCGGCTCAGATTATGAGGTGAGTCAAAAGCACTTACCTCATAATTCTCTTTTAATTAATCATTAACCATGATTTCTTTAACAGCAGATAATAAGTCAAATCTAAAGTTAAAGCATAGTTATACGGATATCCTCCCTCAACGCTGTAAATAAAACTAAATAGGGATACATAAAAATCTTTTTTCTTATAAAACTAAACTAAATCAATCAGTGGAGGTTCTCATTCATCCAGGTCATGGTAAATCAAGGCAACTAAACTTGCTGTCTTTTTTTTTTCTTGAAGACGTTTTGCTGGCCATCCAACTCAGGGGCGGATCCAGAGTGTAGTTTTGGGGGGGGGGCACTGCCAGAAAATAAGTGTGGTTACAATAGGCGCAATCGTCGTTTTCGCACATAGGCGCACCCGACGCATATCTGCGTGTGTATGTGGGGGCGGGGACTTAAAAAAATTGTTTTCTTTTAAAAAAAATTTATGCTTTATTTTTTTTTTTATGATTTTTTATATTTTGTATTATATCTCAATTTAAAATGTGTGACCAGCAAAATGTCTGCAATAAAAAATAAAATACAAGTCCAGTTGCCTGATTTTTTTTACAGAGAAACTAAATCAGGGTTCTAAGCCTGATCCCATGACCAATATAAAGCCATTGGTCACACTGCTTTTAGTGAATCTGAGGTGTGTTTAGGCAGAGCCAGCAAATCGGCCTCCATGTATTTCTTTGATTTTTGTTTTGTACTATGGATGGTGAAAATGTATATAAATGTGCCAGCCAATTATTAGAGGTCTTGTTTACGGTCTATTGCTCCATTGGTGTGATTTTTGTTCTTGCCACACCAGTACACAAATAGAAACAATGATGAGAAGGCAAAGAGGATCTATCGTTACCCACTCTACTAAAAGTGCATTTTTTATTGCTATCTCTATCCTCACTGGTGATTCTTCCCATCAGTTTCTGTCACTCTGACCCATAGCTTCCAGAGTCTAATACCCTTTATTCTGTTATTCATCCATTCTCTGATCTTCATTCTTCTCCACTAAAATATTCTAATCAATACATACCATTTGTTATACAACTAATACTGTGGCATCTTAAAGGGCAACTCCAGGCAAGCAGTTAAGTTGATCAGTGAACTGATAATGCTATTAAGGAAATGCTGGAATTGTGCTAAAACCAGTCCATTCAATTTACAGTAATATCAGATTATATCATATTCAAGCCTTTGGTCACAGAATTGTGTTCTATGAAACATTCAATTTACCCTCCTCAGTGTGTTTGTGAGGCTGGAGTAAGCTCACAGAGAAGGATATGTTTGAACTAGTGAGCACAATGGCCTGGGTTTATGGAGGTTTTAAAGATGCAGATTCCAGCAACCATAAAAATGTATCCTGAAGAAAACAGCCATAGGCACTAGTTGAATGCAAGAAAGAGAACATTAGTTATTCAATCAACTTTTTGTACATTTGACTGAAGTGTACCTTTAAAATGTTTTAAATAACCATCATATAATATCTTATTTATTGCAGAAAAAAAACATGTGACCATGTGCCTTATACCACAATAATTTGCTTAGTGTTATCCCACACACCACACAGAAAGCAGGTTAAGTGCTATTTTCATGCATTGTTTGGAATAGAGAAATCTACTTGTAGTTTCCTTTCCTGTCCTAAATGTAAATGACTTACCAAACAGTGAGATCCTATGTCTGACAAGAGCTGCCAGTTTGCAGAACAGACTGAGGTGACAGAGAAAAGTACAGAGGAAATGAGAGAAAATGGTACTGAGTTAGGAAAAGAGTTTCAAAGAAATTAGTTAGACACAAATATAACAAAAGCTCTACTTTCACCTACATAGACCAAAGCAAATATATACATATTCATTATTTTATAGAGGTTATTACACAGCTGCCAAAATCTGGTTATAATTTCTAAAGGCATATTGATTACAGAAATCACACCTGTTTTGTGTCACAGATGGCATTGTGTGGATGGGCCTTAAATTACAAGCACTGAAGTGGTGTATTGTATTTACAACACTGCATGATCTGAGTAAAGGTGATTTGCCGTATTTTCGTTAGCGCAAGCGCAGTGTAGATCGCGCGACTTTTGACGGATGGAAACGCCAGCAACCTTACGACAATCGTACGATCTAGCAAAGTTTTCAAACATGCTTGACCGTCAAAAGTCGTATGATTGTACAGTAATGTCGGTTGGACACTGCAATGCACACATACGATTATCGAACGAAAAGTTTTAGGTTACTAAAAATAAATAAAGGGTGGCAATACACAAAGTGACTTGTGATTGTCTTAGATACACGCGATCACAAATGAGCTATTCATTATTGATTAACATATCGACCAATGTAACAAAACAGCATTATTTCATACTGTGCGACTGAACAACTGAAAGTATCAATTGCAAATAAAAATCTATCAGTTATACATGTAAACAATTTATTAAAGAGGACTGCTTAGTCAATCTGAATTATTATTGACTCTCCTGACACACACAGATATTTGTTGGATCAGTCAGAAGTGTTCAACAAATTTACACCACAGCATATTGTCTTGGCAGAGTATAAATGAACTGAAAGATCACTTAATCGGTTGAATTGTTTTTGTCGCACTGACTGATCGATTGTATGACCATATGGATATGTGTGTAGCCACCTTAAAGTGCACCTGTGCCCAGATTAGGGACATTAAAAGTATTTGCATATTCTTAATAAGCAGTGAGTTTTTATACAGCCCACTGTGACCTCTCTAGCTGGTTGTACTGTGAAGTAATTCATTCCCCACCATTCTCAAGGATCACAACAAAGACCTCATAAACTTGTTTCTGTCCATTTCTAAAGGCTAACAAACACCTGCTGAGTGTTTGCATTAGAAGGCTGGCACGCCGCCAAGATTCTTTTGCAATATGAAGTAACAGGAAAAGAGATTCAGTGCCTTTGTTGTTTCTCTAAAATGCCTATAGCTCCACAGGTGAATAACGGCCGGTTTTAAAGTGCTTTTACTGCGGGTTCAGAATATGTACGGTAAATACTTGTCTATAGTCTGGCGGCGGGATTTGTTTAATGTCAGGTTAAGGTTTAGTATAGGTTAGGGGTCAGGGCATGTAGTGTAATTTTTTCTCTTAAGAAAACCATCCAACAAGCACTATTAGTGCTAGGATCTTGGTGCCGAAAACCATGTGCTATGTTTTTTTTATTTTTGTTTTAAATGTTCATTGAAAATAATAGAGCAGATACAGAAAATGCAAGTTTTCCACCAAACTCCCTTTAAAAGGATCATGGTACAATCAAAGACAGCAGGATGGGTAAAATGGTTTCCAAACTACCAACTGTCAACATCATGGAATCATGTCTCTCCTATCATCATAGTTTGCAAAATCTATTGAGGAATCTGAGAGGATTAGGAGGGGAGAAAGGAGGGGGAAAAAAGAGTTAAGACAGATAGAAGCAAGGAAAGTCATACAGAGTACAGCTAGATAAAGTAATAGTCCAGGGAGGCAGCCCAGCAATATCAATTACACATAAAACTCACTGTTTGACTGTATTATATTTACCAAAAGTGCCAGAAAAGTGTCCATGAATAGAAGCCACATAGTACAGGTTCCAAAATATTTCTTGGTCCTATCATGGGTCTGTGCTATCGCTTGTCATGAGCCATTTCCTTAGCCCATTCAGTAATGGTGGGACTTACCAATGATTTTCAGTGGCAAGGAATAATTGTTCTGGTTGCCAGCAGGAAAAAATGTAATAAACCCCACTTACAGCGAGGAGTTGAGCCAGGTAGGATCGAGAGGAGTGACTGAACTAGAGGTCACTTGTTAAAAAACACAGAAGACCTCTTGCCACAACACTTGGACTGGCGGATAATACCATCAAATATGCACTCCCGCTCCGCACCTCCAGCAGATGTCAGGGATCGAGTGTACCTTTTATGGAGAATATGCAGGCTATGATACTATATACTAAGCAATTTGTAGCTTTTCTCCTGCGCAAATGTCACAAATCTAAGCTTATGTGTGAAAAGAAGTGATTTATGGACCTCATCATTCGTCAAGGAACAATTAGGATCTCTTTCCCATTCCGCTACAAAGTATGAGCGGGAGGGACTCACACCTGACAGTAGTAGCCTGTATAACAAAGATAGTTTGTATGTTGTGCCCTCAGAATATTGACATAATGCTTCAAAGGCGGTGAGCCGTCTTGGCAGTTTGGATCGTTGATCCAATTTATGAAAGAAATCCCTGAGCTGGAAATAACAAAGCCAAATACATAGTAGATGTATTTGGGTTTAAAGATGACAAAGGTTGCAGTTTCCTGGCTGACATTGACATGCAAATAGGGGATGGCTTGTTTTCCTGCCACATAAAGAAGGACTTTGCCAGGATGGAAATCAGGATTACCCATTACAGGTGTAAGAGGGCCAATATAGGAATAAAGGAAGTTTGAGCAACAGAACATCTTCTTAATAGAGGAGGGGCCACAAATGTTAGGAAATCCCTGCTAGGTCTGACCATGGGTTGCGACCAAGGAAATGAATACAGAAGTACCAGGGAAAGGGCCATTTCAAGGGAGACCTTATTAAAGCAACAGTCCAAGATATGAGACAATAGCGAGGCCCTGTAGTAGAGTTCAACATGTGGGAGACCTAAGCCACCTGATTCTTTAAGCTGAACTAAAATGTCACATCTCAATCTAGGGGCTATTTTGGCGCATACATAGCGCAATAAAGCCATTCTGAGGTGAGTAAAAAAGGTATGTGGAAGACTAATTGGGACTGTTTGTAACAAATAGAGGAATCGGGTTAAGACTAACAATTTAAACAGCACTATCCTTCCTAACCATGAGTGGGGAAGTCTGAACCAAACTTGTAAGTCTTGTAAAGTCCGACCTATCAACAGAAGAGGATTTAACTCATAGAGGCGAGACAGATTAGAGGGAATTGGGATCCCCTAGATATTGCATGAAGTCGTCCTTCCAAGTGAATGCATACTTTTTTTTAAGCAAAACATTCAAAACTACAGACTTGGAATAATTAACCTTAAAATGACTAAGGGCTCCTAATCAGGAGAATTCATCCAATATATGTGGAAAGGCATCACTTGGATTAGAAATATAAAGAAGTATATTATCAGCGAAGAGGCTAAGCTTATGATGAATTTTCCCGGCTGGAATTCCCATTATATGGGGGTTAGCTTGGATTGCTGTAGCTAAAGGCTCCATAGCTAAGATATATAGGTAAGAAGAGAGTGGGCATCCCTGCCAGGTGCCATTATGAATTTCAATAGGTTCGGACAAAATCCCGTTGACCTGAATTCTCACGACTCACAATTTAAGCCTGATTCCTTATGTGAAATTTCTAGGACAGCTCATTTACCAAACACAGAGTAAAGACAGAGCACCATAGCAAGGGGGAGAGGGAAATAAAAGGGAAAAAGGGTATTCAGCCCTTCAGAATACCAAATTGTCAAGTGGATAAAATAGGTGGTGCATCACAACAGAGCCAACAGCAGGAGAGACACTACCAAGGCTCCACCACCCAATAGAAGGAGAGCCCCAGTAAAGTCCCCCTATACCACAACTCTGCAGGCACACCCCTGCAGAATACAAGAAACAGGACGTCCATGACCTAAACGCATGAAAATACTTTACTATAACCCTAGAGAGACCAGAGGAATGTAAAACATAACAGTAAAGTGACATTTGCTGAAGACCCCTGAAGAGACAGGTGAGCTGGGAGTTTTAAAAAAAACAGTATTTATCAAGGGAAACCAGGAAAAGCACTTTGCAGCAGCACCTGAAATAGAAATTGGTTAGGAAAGCACGAGTAAAAAACAGTCAACAAAAAAAACACAACAAACACAGTGTCCAGGACGGGCACACAGTTCTGCGGTAAGGAGGGGGAGTACACCATAATTAGTGCAGTTCTTCCTACAGGCCAATGGAATGTCAATGACTGGGAGTAACAGGGAGTAGGTATATACGTGAATATTCAGAGTACTGTTGAGGGCAGCATTCCTCCTTAGGCTAATGTAAGGAGCCATAGCAACATCAAAATGCTAACATGCCACATGCAAAAAGGGGGGCAGACATAGGGTGCAGCCACCCACGCGGCAAAGGCAAGATACAGCTCAGAAATATAGTAGAAGCAGCAGAAGCATTCATCAAACTTATGGAAACAGAAAGGTTCCTAGTAACAAACTGTAGAACAGGGAATGCATCGGTCCACAATGTGCTAAGCAAAGCAAAGAAAGGATTGGGTCAAGATGGTAAGGCAGAATTGAACTCTTTTCCAAAAGCGGCAAAACTGGTGTCAGAAGGAAGGTTTTGGTTTCCTGGAGAACTGGGCTGACTTCGCAGTCGCCTATCGGCTCTTCAGCCGAGACGGGCTGCATCTTAATGGGAAAGGTGCAGGAGTATCAATAAAAAGATTTAAAATGGCCTGGATCTTGTGCTCTAGGTCTGCTGGCTTTGGGGAAATCTCGGAGGCTTACATTATTACGGCAGTTATGGTCCTATATATCGTCAACATGAGTCCAAACAGAATAAATATACTGGTGTTGTGACAATATAAACTCCTGTAGTTGAACAATAGCTGCAGTATTAGCTGAGAGGGAGGATTTTGTCAAATCCAGTCACTGATGGAAACTTTGCAGATTCACCTGCAAGTCTGCCATGTTTTGGGCATGTTGTCTATCCAAGTGACTAAACATTCCCTTAATGTCCCTTTTAGTAGGCAACAGAGAAAAATACCTTTTGAAAGCCTCCCTCGGGTGTGAGAGGTCTTGGTCATTATCTGACATAGAAGAAGCCAACTACAGAGAAGCATCTTGATCTTGCTCGTACAGGTGTAGAGTGAGTGAGGGGGAAGGCAGGTTGGTGACTTCCGATGCCAACTTAGGAGCACTGTGCAGTGTGGAGGATGGAGTCGGTCGCTAAAAGAAGCTTTCTGTGGTGTCGCCCGCTGAATGAAGTTGTTAGTCGTCCACCCAGAGCTCCTAAGGAGTGTGTCCACTCTGGTCCATTGCTAGGCGCCACCCTCCCCCCATGTACTATGATTTTATGCACCCTAGGTGAAGTGTTTTTCAAGACAACCTACACAAAAGACCCCAATCTAAAAACGCAACAACCAGATTTTGATAGACTTGGATCTTTTAGATTGTAAGCCCTCAGGGGCAGGGTCCTCCTTACTATCTTGTTTTGAATTGTATTGTAATTGTAATGTCTTCCTTATATTTTAAAGCGCTGCACAAACTGTTGGTGCTATATAAATCTTGTAGTATAATAATAATAATAGTATATTTTTCATCTTCACCCCTTTAGAGACCAATTATATGCAGATAAGCATCACATGTAGGAGAAGTAAGAAAACTGTGTTATGCAAACAGTCTGATTTGAATGCATAATTGACATTTAAAATCAGCAAGTTAGTTGATCAGGGACCTTTGAAATTGATACATAAATAAAAAAAGACTTTGGGAAATGGGTAATTAAATAAACTATAGGGTTTGCCTACTGTTTAACACTGGCTAGCAATGAGAAGCAGCACACATACAAGACATAAACCGAAGTTAAACATACTACAGTTTGCTAAAATTATTACATACTTATAAAGAGGACATGAAAAACGATTATGAGATGTGACATTTACCATTAATTGTTCATAACTTTGTGAGATTCTCTAGGTTCTTCTACAGATAATATATGGATAATCTATTGAAACACACAAATTCCCAGCTTTAATTTTACTGAAAGTCAAAAAAAGGCTTTTACCTTGCCACCATTTCTTTCTCTTTGTTGGATGCATAGCCACTACTGCTGAGGGTTTTAATTGGAGAAGAGAGGAAATACAAGCAGTGGTTCTTAAAGTATTGGTCAACGAGTGGCAAAAGAACCTGCAAAAGAAATATTAGTAGTGATTTTAAGCAGGTGTACACAATTTAATCATTTTAATTTAAGTTAAAAAGAGCATGCAGTTAAAAAATGAGTTTCCAACTATGCTTCAAATGCTTAAATTTCAAGATAACCTACTACATTGTAAATAAATTACTAATATCACTCATAAATAAGTCTTTTTAATGTTATATTATTACAGTGCATTCCGCATTTACAGGTTCATAGAATGAGATCTAATATGTTATCTACTTTTTCATAACAATGCTTAACAACGTTGCATAAGAAAATGAATGAGCTGGAGTGTTTGTCACAGGATATTGCTCAGCACAACAGAGGGGCTACATAACTGTTCTGATATGCATATAAAATACAACAGGAGATTATTTTGACCGGTGTTTAAAACATCAGTTATTTGATGTCATTTTTACCAATGGGCCGTGTAAGAATTAAATGAAAAATAAATATTTAATGTTACAATGTACTACATGTTCATTAACTGAAAACAATGTAATATACAAAGTGTAATAAAGACTATAATATAGCTCACTTTGGCAAAAAACTTGATTTCTTGTTCGTGTGGTGACTTCTCACTTTTACCGCTGCCAACAACCGCCTCTGTGGAGATATAATGTGCATTATCGTCCAAAGGAAGAATTTTAGTCAGCCAAATTTTTATGTAAATGGATTGATAAAAGGTTGTTTCTTTAGCAGTTTTGGACTAGAGCTCCAAATCATATTTTTTGTCCACTGCTATAAGTTTAGCTTGTACAGAAACTCATATCACTTACAACCTCACTACGAAATGTCTAAGTCACACAAAAGAAGTGGCCATGTTCTGTGTATTTTAGTAACACAAACAAATTGCCTGTTTTCAGCCTTCAGAAGATTTTATATATTTTATGTCTCACAAAGCTCCCTGTCAGCTGCATTCTTTCTACTAAATTAACACCAAACATAAAAAGGTAAAAAGCATGATGATCTTATTGCACCTGCCGTGAACCCTGAAAGACACACTGTAGTGGAGAAAGAAGCAAGGAAAATATAGAAAAAAGGCTGATCCATTGGGGTTCATTTACTAAGGGCAAAAAGGCTGCTCACTTTGCAAGGGAATATGCACCTTACGGGGGAAATTTTCCCTTAGATTAGTGAATGAGGTGAAGTTCTGCTGACTTCCAATCATATGCAAGCAAAAATACAAATGTATTTACATTTTTTTTATTTTCCTTGCACAGTGAAATTTCACCACAAGCTAAGGGAAACTTCTCCTGCAAAGACCAAATTCCCTTGTGAAATGATCAACCAACAGAAAACAGACAGTGATTGCGGAAACAATTTCAGCAAAAACATTATCTACAATAACAACCCTTATGGTCTGTGTCGACGGGATTTGGGCTTGTGTCAATGGCATCAAGTTGACATCAGTCTGAGACACGTCTGGACTCATTCAGAATTCATGGACAGATGCATTTAACCTGCAGTTGACCTCATTTTAATATGCATCTGACCTGCTTCATGTGGGATTTGTATTCCTATAGAATTGTACGAAAATGTAAAACCTTCTTAAAGCAAACTAAAACCTGTCAACACTGGCACTCAGAAACCTATAAACCCTGATTTACATTTTTTCCCCGGGCAACCACTTTAATAGTTTAAAAGATACTTTACCTAAATGTGCAATGAATTCCTGAGCCGAATCAACGTAATGCAGAACTTTCTTCAGAAATTTGAAGGCAAATCTCTTCTCCATGGAAGAAGCATCTAACTCCATATCTTTTAATCCTCTAAAATAAAAAAAGGGTAACTCTACAGTTTATAAGTGTGTATATACTGTATATAATAGAGGGAGAAAGAGAGGAAGAGAGAGAGAGAGAGAGATTGAGTGATAGAAAGAGACAGAAAGAGATGAGACATGGTGTATGTTCTGTCTGTATGTACTGTATCTGTATGTTGTGTATGTTCTGGGCAGCAAGTATACAGTATATCTTTTTTTTTTTCTTCTCCGGGTTATGGGCTCTTTCGGAGGGTTAATAGGTAAGAGGGCTGATAAGGAAATAGAAGGTAGACAGATATGAGGAGAGTGATGATAGGGTTGGAGGAAGCTGCCCCTGTTTGATTTGTTTGATACATATCAAAACAGGTTCTCTGCTGGCTGGGCTCTGTGGTGCAGCTGTGTTTGGTCTATGTTTTGCTGAGGTTTTCCTGGTTGAAGTAGGCATAATTTATTTCCTGTTACTGGGACAATATTGATGCAAAAAAGAGCACTGAGTTTGTTTATTTTTCTGGATGTAGATATTTGTTTGCTGATAAGCCTTCTGAGTTAAAGTATATTTCTTATCGTTGAATTAAAGAGGACCTTTACCAATATCTTTAAAATAACAACAAAGGCACCTTTAAAAATGTTTAGCAATGACAATCTGCAAACACATACTTCTAGATAATTGAAGATTTTTTATTTTGTGCATACCATATTTCTATTTTCTTTCCCAGTCTTCTGACAGTGGCCATTTTAAGTAAGGGCAGATTAATGTAATCTCCCTTTACTTCCTTGAACTCTGGCACATATGGCTAGGCCATGTGACCATGTACATAATCTCAGGGGAGTAAAATGCTTCTCCCAGAAATCTCATAAGATTACAAATGAGATTTCCCAGCAATACTCTGCAGATGTAACCTTCCCAGGATGGAACCGTTGTGCCAAAGTGGACCAGGAAGCTGGGCGCGCGCGAGCGGGAAATGACCGCAATTTAAAAACAGACAGCGGTGCCTGTTAACATACAAGCGATCCGCCGGCTGTAGAGCCGGCGGATCACTTGTATTTTGCAACGATCGGTGCGGGCCCCCCCCCCTCCGCTGCCACCCTGCCATTGTCCCGCTGATCCCGGGCTCCGCT